>NC_039505.1:2493868-2530976 GCF_003590095.1 Trichoplusia ni
ATGCCCTTTGGATTGCGCAACGCTCCAGCGACATTCCAGCGGTTTATCGATAGATTGCGGCTGCAACTAGACGGAGTTAAATTGCTGGCCTATTTAGATGACCTGATCCTATTATCTCCAACATATTGAACAGCACCTGCAAGACCTGGATCGAATTTTCAGATTATGCGAGAAAACAATGTTGTTATCAATCGGCAAAAGTATCGATTTTGCTAGGACCAGGTTCCATACTTAGGACACCTCATAACCAAAACAGGCCTGCGCACAGATCCTGATAAAATATCGGCTATAATTGATATGCCAGCGCCGCGGAATGTTCGGGAGGTACAGTCTTTCCTGCAAACTTGTTCCTGGTATCGTCGTTTTGTACAAAATTTTGCGAAGATCACCCAGCCACTTACCCGGTTGACAAAGAAAAATGCAACGTGGGAGTGGGGAACTAGTCAAATGGACGCCTTTAACGAACTTAAACGATGTCCAACCAGTGCGCCAATCTTACGTCAAGCAGATTTGAGTAAGCCGTACATAATCAAAACTGACGCCAGTGATTACGCCATTGGTGCTGTTTAGTGTAGGGGGAGGGCTCAACTGAGCACCCCGTGGAATATGCAAGTCGGCTGTTGACCAAGGCGGAACAGAATTATTCTACTACGGAGCGAGAAGGGCAGTCGTATGGGCTGTATCAAAGTTTAGAGGCTACATAGAAGGTTCTTCGGTGATAATTGCCACTGATCATCAAGCACTAAAATGGCTTATGTCCATCAAATCACCTACAGGGCGACTTGCTAGATGGGCGTTACAGCTTCAACCGTATAATTTGTCAGTGCAGTATATATCAGGAAAAACTAATGTAGTTGCTGATAAGCTTTCAAAACCTTTATGCCCTGAACTGCAAGAAAATTGTGGAGTATGCATAGTATCCGTAGATATGCCTCGTCGCTCTGCAGCCGAAATACGTCAAGAACAATCGAAGGATAGTTATTTAAAGACAATCATGCGTTAGTATGACTAGTAGTCGTAGCAAATAGCGGGTAGGCACGCGCTTCTCGTCTTATAACAGTTCTGGGTACAATATAATATAAGGCGTTAACAATTTCTGTGCAATCATACTTATTGCTGATAAGGTCATAGAGCATCATTGCCTGAAGTAACAGTCGTCTCGAGTGTAGAGTAAGACAGTTAAATTTTTTTAGGGACTCATTGTATGTAAGGGGTTTTAGACGACATTTAAATAGAGTTGATCGCAGAAACTTACGCTGCACTCTTTCAATTGCATAGAAGGGATCCCAAATCATGCTGGCATATTCTACCTGTGGTCGCACAAGAGCATTAAATAGATACAGATATGTCATAGGACACTTAAAGTCTGTAGCAGATCTCATCACTAAATTGTACATTTTAAAAGCACTCGCTGTAATTTTTTCGATGTGTACGTCTAAGTGAAGTTTACTGTCTAAGAGAATACCTAAATCACTAATTATATTTTCTTTAAGAAGAGATTCATTGCACAAGGAGTAATTAAATTTAATTATATTTTTATTTTTAGTGAAATTTAAGTATTTGCATTTAGGAATACTTAAAATTAACTTGTTATTATTACAATACTCCGATAATCTATTAAGATCCTGCTGTAACAAAAGACAATCATCTATTGATTGAATTTTTTTATAGACCTTAAGATCATCGGCGTGCAATAAGAAATTACTGTTACGGAAGCAGTTACCAATGTCATTAATGTAAATAATGAATAATAGAGGGCCCAAGATGGAGCCTTGCGGTACGCCTGAAGTAGCCAGAAATGAGTTAGAATTGTATCCATTAGTCACAACACTCTGGTTACGATTACTTATATATGACTGGAACCATCGTAATAAATTTCCCCTGATACCATTAAACGCAATCTTGTTCATTAGGATTTTGTGGTCAACTCTATCAAACGCTTTTTTTAAATCTGTGTATATAGCATCCGTTTGCGCTCTATTATCCATAATTATGATTAAATATAGAAGTAGAGAAAATCAATAAATTAGTGACAGTGGATTTTCGTCTAACAAAGCCATGTTGTTCAGGTATTATGCTTTGTTGGATGAAAGGATATACTTTATGTTGAACAAGCGATTCGAATAATTTTGCGAGAGTACATAGGATGGAAATAGGTCGGTAGTTCTCAATATTTTGTTTGGATCCACTTTTATGCACTGGGACTATATTAGCTTTCTTCCAGGTCATAGGGAATATACCAGTAGACACACATTTATTAAAAATTACACATACAGGTTTACTGATTGTGTTAGCTGTCCATTTTAAGAAACAAGGGGGTATCCCGTCAGGTCCCGCCCCTTTTGCAATGTCTAGCATTTTTAATTGGTGACGAATTTGGTCGATACTAAACTGTATTTCAGAGAGATGACTATTGTTATTAAAATATAGGTTTGAGGGTGGGCACCAATCACGTGATAAGCTTGTTGGCTCGTATAAAGATTGAAAAAATGATGAAAAAAGATTACAAATATCGAGGGGATCACTAGCTGTTACGTTGTTATAGTACATACGCGAGGGGATGCCCACCCTATTTCTACGATTAGCTATGTATGTCCAGAAGTATTTAACATTGTGACGAATACTGTCCTCTACACTTTTAATGTAAGTATTGTAGCATTTAGTACATTCCTTTTTAAAACGTGTTCTATACAAGGAGAATACCTCGTAATCCGATATATTCCCATATATGTTCCACTTTGGCCACGCTTTTTTTTTATATTTATATATATGAATTAGGGCTTTCGAAAACCACACAGGATAATTAACATGTTTTGATTTTGTAAGAGGTACACGATTTTTGATGATACTATATATGATTATAAAAATTATCAACAGAGTCTTCAGCGGAACTGCCGCTTAATATCATGTCCCAGTCATGTTCATTTATATCATTATTAACGTGATTGTAATCTGCTTTACGAAAATTATATTTAATGGTTTGTTTAGGTCGTATCAAGTTGATGTTTATATTTAAAGGGATGATTGTATAGAAGGGAGGGCGATGGCTATCAGCCTGAAGTAAGTAATGGTTGGGTATGAATACATGGCATAGTGTGTTAGATATTAGGAGGTCGAGAGTGCGGCCAAGAGCGTTAGTTAAATAATTGTATTGCATAACATCGTGTATAGCCATAAAATTTCTCATACGATCACAGATAGAAGAGGTGCCCATGCAACTCATGTAGTCGTGAGTAGGGTTCGATTTTATCCAGCTAGCTGTCGAGATGTTATAATCACCTAGCATTAACAAATCATCGAATTTGATTAAATTTATTATATGATTCATAGATTCAAAGTGCAGATCGTATACAGAGAGAGGTGGGTTATTTGGTATATACATATACTGCACAGGGGGCTTACTCTTGATTTCAATTCCGATCGGTCGACATTGGAATTGTGACGTTTCGCACTCTTGAGTTCGATGCTAGCGCCACATTGGTTTGAAATTGCGTGTTCATTATGGGGAACTAATTGAAATCGGATTGGGCGCTAAACGGTACTCTTGAGTCTATTTTGACAGCTGCTTATTGCGCCAATATTACGGTGGGATTGAATGTTGATTGTGATTTTTCCAATTACTAAAGAGTAACTTTTAAGAAATTGTTTTGTGTTTTACGTGGTTTTCGTTGGATAAAAAGTGTTTAATATGGCACGATTAGCGGTAATGTACAGTGTTTCGTTAAATTCCCATAAAAAACAACTGAAACTAAGACGAGATGAGCGTCGGATGATGCGTTACACGGAGAAAGCGTTTTCGATGAACGAAAACGAGTTTAAAGCCAATTATAGGGTGAGCAAGGATTTGTTTCACGAAATATTCGAAAACATAAAGCCTTTTATGCAATCCCCTAAGAGAAGAAGTGATTTATTACCAAAATATAAGGTAAGTAAATAAGTTCCATTTGATGCATGACCTAGCAATGTTATCATGACATTTATTTACAAGATCAATAGCTTAATAAGAACTTATTTCTCATAGGTTTTAGTGGCATTGTCCTTTTATGCTACTGGGAGTTACCAAAGGCTAGTTGGAGGCAGTTATGGGACCCTAATGAGTCAGCAATCTACTTCTCGTTCTATTCGAGAGGTAACAGCAGCTCTTAACCATCCCTTAATACAAAGGAAATGGATCAAGTTTCCTCAAACTCGTCGTGAAAGAGATGCTGTAAAACTGAGGTAGGTAATGAGAAATACCCAACTCATTTATTGAACTTAATAATGTTTTATGTTCAAAGTGCATTGATTTTACAATAGGAGTAACTATGTAACATGTCTTGTTTCAGATTTTTTGAAAAATTCAGTATATCATCTGTTATAGGATGCATTGATGGCACTCATATAGCCATAATTAGACCATCAGAAAATGAAGAGAGATTTTTTAATCGCAAACATTTTCATTCAAGAAATGTTATGATTGTTAGTCAATATTTTTGGTTATTACTGAATTGTAATTCATTGCTTATGAAATTAGTTAAATATCTTTGTTTTATATATTTTCAGATAGCTGATTCAGACTTAAGAATACTGTCAGTAGATGCTTCATTTGGAGGAGCATCACATGATAGTTTCGTCTGGAATCAGCATCCTGTGAAACAACATTTAATTGAATTAAATAATAATGGGGAAACTGTATTTTTACTAGGCAAGTAAATTATTTAAATAGTTAATCTGAGATTGTAGTTTTGTTGATTGTGAATACATTTTAATTTATTTTACTTTGCAGGTGATTCCGGATATGCCCAGAGGGAATACATGATGACACCTATTGTAGATGCTCATCAAGGGTCCCCTGAGGAATATTACATCAAGTTACACTGCACTGCACGGAATACCGTAGAACGTACCATTGGTGTCCTCAAAAACAGGTGGCGGTGCTTAATCGGGCATAGGGTTCTACATTATCATCCTGATGTAGCAGCCAAAATAATTAATGCTTGTTGTGTTTTACACAACATGTGTATCAATAGGATTTATTTTGACCAAGATGAGAATACAGCAGAATATGGGAATGATTCAAAATCAAAAATCAAAATAGCCTTTATTACTGATAACATTATTACATTACATTACATTATAGTTCTATCTCTCTTGTAATAAATAATTTTCAATATATTACAATGCCTTTCATATTTATTTTAATACAATCAGTTTCATGCACATTTGGCAATTTCATTTCATTTCAATTATGATAAAATTACATGCACTTTTAATCATTAATAATAATATTTAATTAAATAATATAAATATAAGTATAAGTTAGATTCATTTTAATTTTCGACATCGGTAACTTTATTATCAGTTTGCCTTTTGGCATAGGCCTCCCCTAGGCTTTTCCATCTATCTCTATTTGTGGCTTCTCTTTGCCATGTTGTTCCAGCTACCTTCCTAATATCATCCTCCCATCTTGTTTTTTGCCTTCCTTTCTTTCTTTTCCCATTCCGAGAATACCATTCAGTAACATCTTTTGTCCATTTTTCCTTATTGTTTCTTATCATATGGCCTACCCAATTCCATTTAAGCTTTTTCACTGTGTAAGTGACATCCATAACTTTTGTCTTGCTTCTTATATTCTTAAGTTTAACTTTGTCTCTTAGCTTGAGGTTTAGGATGCTCCTCTCCATTTTGTTTTGGCACACTCTGAGTGCTCCACTCTGTTTGCTAGTGAGGGCCCAGGTTTGTGCTCCATAGGTTAAACTTGGTAGTATGCAAGAGTTGAACACTGTAGTCTTCTCTTTAAGGGGCATATGTGGATTCTTCATAACTTCCTTTAGAGACCAGAATCTTTTCCAAGCTTTATTTATTCTGATGTTAATTTCTTTTTGCATTTGATTTTCCGGTGCAATGATCTGTCCTAAATATGTATATTCATCGACACTATTTGATTTGAGTCTAACAGTATGGGTGCTTTTATGTTGTTTGTCATTAGTTTTGTTTTGTCTAGATTCATAGTCAGACCCACCTTTCTGCTCTCTCTGTCTAATTGCGTTAACATTGTTTTTAAGCCCTCTTGGTTTTCGCTAAGCAGAATCAGGTCGTCTGCGAACCTAAGGTGGTTGAGCTTTTTGCCATTTACATTTATCCCATATTCATCCCAGTTAATTTTACGAAATACGTGTTCTAGTACAGATGCGAATAGTTTTGGTGAGAGGGGGTCACCTTGTCGTACCCCCTTTTTTATTTTAAAGACCTCTCCTTTCCTTTCAGTCTGAATTTTTGCCGTTGATTCTTTGTATATATTTTTTATTATCCTGATATATTTTCGTTGCACTCCTTGTGAGTGTAGAGCGTCCCAAATGTGTGAATGTTTCAAAGAGTCGAATGCCTTACTGTAATCTACGAATGCCAAGTAGTATGTCTTTCTGTATTCATTGCTCTTTTGGATAATTTGTTTGACGACATGGATGTGATCCATTGTTGAGAAGTCGCTTCGGAATCCAGCCTGTTCTCTCGGCTGATTTTCGTCCAATTTTGAGCTAATTCTGTTCAATATTACCTTTGCAAATATCTTATATAGATTGGAGATCAGGCTGATTGGTCTGTAGTTGTTTATTTCTGACCTGTCGCCTTTCTTATGGAGCAATATGATGGTTGACGATGTCCATTGTTGCGGTATTGCTTCTTTAGTCAGAATATCGTTGTATATATTGGTAATATCACTTATTATGTAGTCTAGGCATTCCTTCAAAATTTCGTTAGTTATTCCGTCCTCTCCGGGGGCTTTGTAGTTTTTCTGGGACAGTATTGCGGTTCTTACTTCGGATTCTAATATTGGGAGGGTAGCTTCTTCGTCTTCTTCTTGTGGGTATTGAGTATTTCTGTAGTCTGGGTCATCATATAATTTTCTATAAAATGTTGTTGCTATTTCCATAATTTCGGGTCGTTTTGTTGCTTTCTTATTAGATGTCTTGCTTTTGATGGATGGAATCCAACAGGTATTCTCTCTCAGTTCTTTCAGAGCTTTCTTTATGCCTCCAGATTTTTCAATGTGGAATTGGATAGTTCTGTTTCTAATTTGTTTCCTATGAGTCCTAATTTTTTCATTTATTTGTTTACTTAGCTGGGTTATTTGTGTTCTATTTTGTTTCTTATTTCTTAATAAAGATTTCCTGGTCTCAAGTAGATGTCTGGCTTCGTCTCCTATTTTATCTCTCTTGTTTTTTAGGGTATTTAATTTTCCGGATATTTCTTTCAGCGCTTTTTCTATTATATTATATTTTTCTTGAATATTTGCACTCTTGTTGTTATTCAGTAAATTATCTTTCAATGTTGTCAACAAGTTTTCTGGGATGGTGAGAGGGATTTGACTTGGTGTAATTCCTTTCTTAGTGTACTGTCTCCTCTTTTTTATCTCATTTAGGTAAATGGCTCCTCTTACCATCCGATGATTTGTGTTAAAGTTGAACTTATTAATTGTGGTTATGTCCTTGAAGAATTTTGGTTTATTTGACAATATGAAATCAATCTCATTTTTCACGTTCCCATCTGGAGAAATCCATGTCCATTTTTTATTTTTGTTTTTCTTATATAAACTATTTAATATCCCAAGGTTATGTGCCTGTGCCAGGTGTACTAGTCTTTGTCCGTTATCATTTCTTTTCCCTGTGCTGAATTGGCCTAGTATGTTGTTTTCGTTTGTTAGTCTTTTACCAATCTGGCCATTGAAATCTCCCATCAGTATGATTGCCTTGTGTGCATCTGCCAGAGTCCTGTCCAGGTCTTCGTAGTAATTATCCTTTATTTCTTTTGGTGCCAGCTCTGTCGGTGCATATACTTGAATTATTGACACAGTTGCATACCCAGGCAAGTTGATATTTAGTTGTGCAATTCGTTCTGATATTCCAATGAAGGACTGTATGTATTGACTGTAGCATTTTTTAATAAGGAAACCGACACCGTGTAGGCCTGGTGTGGTTCCTATATGATATAATATGTAGTTTTCATGTTGTTCAATCTTTTCTCCCATTCTCCTCACTTCGCTTAGGCCAATAATGTCCCACTTTATAAAACCTAAGGCATATTCCAGTTCTTGTAAAGATTCGTCTGTTCTTAGAGTCCTGGTGTTAAGCGTTGCTATGTAAATACTATTTCTCTTATCTTTTATGATATTTATTTCTTTTCCGTTGTTTTCGTGTGTATTGTCTTGTTTCTGTATGTTGTGATTTTTGGGAGGGGGCAATCCTAGGGGGTATTGGTCTCTTGCCCCACGGTGACCAGCCGGGTTGGGGCGATTTTCCTTTTCCAAATGTTCTGTGCTTGTGATTGTTGTTTTTGTCCGGTTACCGATGTCTCGAGATTCCTATGCTTTTGGTTTTGTTGTTTCGGTCAAAGAATGTGATCTAGACCTCATGAATGCGAATGGGTCAGTTCTTTGCAGTTTTGCAGGGGCTACTATATTTTCGTTATTATCTCCTGACACTTGTTGATGTTGTTGTGTGGGTGATAGTGATGTCTCCCTTTTTCTTTTTTCATTCTCTTTTGATTTTATTACAACTTTGTTGTTTTTAATGTACACATCATTTCCCTTTTCTTTTTCTCGGTGAAGTTCTTGTTGTAATTCTTTGCGTTTCTGCAAAGTTTCTTTAGAAAAATCCTCTGTAATGTATGTTGGTTGTGACATTTTCTTTTTATTTTTTAGAATCTCGATTTTTTTGTTGTATGTTGTGAGGGTAATTAATACAGGCCTTGTTTTCCCACTCGTTTGTCTTCCAATTCTGTGTAATTTGTTTATATCGTAATTATCAATTTTTATTCCCAGGTTTTCAAATAATCCTATAGAGTTGTTGTATAATTCAGTATATTTTTTTTCTGTCTCGTTAAATCCATGAATTATAATGTTGTTCCTTTTGGTTGCATTTTCTAGGGAGTTTATTTTCTTATTAAGTACTTCGATTTCCAATTTTAGGATCTTATTTTCTTGGATTAATGGTTTGATTTTATCGTCTATTGTCACCATAATTTTTTCTGTATTTTCCTTTATCAGCGTAGCTTGTTTATCCATTTCTAGTTTCATCATATTGTAGAGTGTGGATATTGACATTTCTTCAGTCATCGTTATGCAGTCTATTTTTACGGTGCAATAACGAAACGTTTGAATTGGAATGCAACTTTTTATGTTGGCTGCCCTTCAGATATGTCACTCGTGGAAGTGGATGACAGGCCGTATGGTTTATATTTTGTTATGGTAACACTGCGTTCTTCCGTTAAGTTGGTACTGTGTAAAGTTATCTATGACTTGCTGGTATTTGTCACTTGTTCGATAAGGTTATGTTTACTGCGTGTTTCACTTATCTTGTAATAATCACAAAATAATCCTTGTATTAATCACACATGTATAACTTATCTTGCCTGCAGTGTGTTCTTGATTAGTATATTCCACTTTTTGGTTGTTTTTCCTCTTTTGCACTGAGTTTTTAATTATTTCTTTTGGGGAGCACTGAACAACGTCCTCACTGTATGACAGCCGGAACCGGAAAATCCGGGAATGATTACCCAACTGTAACTTCTCAAGAATCAACTAGCAGCACAGCTGCTGAACTAAGACAAGGCATCGAAAAGCGAAATGTTTTAGTTCAGCAGTTGTGGGCAAGCAGAAGGTAGCCTAAAACTTTATAAGGTTCTCATCGTACCTTATAAAGGTGAAGTGGTACAAAGCTAAGTAGGTAGGTTTATAATATATTATTATAGGTGTAAAAGCATTGTTTCAAACTATTTTTGCATGGTAGTATTAAAATAACATAAGATTAAAATATATGCTATACTATATAATATATTCATCATTAACAATAATTATTTATATTTCCGTAGTGTCCTACTTTTAATAACAATTGATATTTTTTTGCAAAACATTATTAAATAGGTAAAATAAGAACTTTTTAGAATGTAAGACATTATTGTAAATGTTGTTCTTCAAGAAATAAATTATCAATTTCTAAGAAAACAACCATTAACAAAATAAATCTTTTAATTACCTACTATAACCTAATCTATACCTTATACATTTATTTTAGAGACAACAGCTGACAGCGTTTTAGGAAGAACTTTTTGTTTATTTTTTTATGAACATTTTGCTTGATTACGAACATATTGGGAATCTTCATTGAACTAGCATGTTTAACTAGTATTTTTACGGTTTAATAAATAAAAAAAAATCTAAGGGAGGTCTTTGCTGAAAAAAAAATTTGTTAAGATGCCTTTCTTAAGGTTCTGGCATTTTTCTGGCTACGTCTGAAATTGCTGTAGCTATAGATGTTAAAGCCCTTGCAATATTGCCAATTTGTTGTGACAGTTGAATTAATGCTTGGGCTGTTGTCGTTTCGGCTTCAATCCGCCGCTCTTCCATCATGGCAAACCGTTCCATCGTCACTGTATCCTGCCTCTGAGTTAAAGACCGGCGTCGCCGTCGTGGAGGATTGTTACTCAACAGTGGCGTAGTCTGTAGTGGCGTGGTCACAGGTACTGAAATATATATAAAAAAATAGAATCTCCATAAATTTACTCAAGTAGTGTCAAACTGTTGTTACAAAAAACAAGTCCTTATGCCATAGCTCGTAACGTGATAAGTGCCAAACCACTTCAAATGTTACACACTTAAATTGGGTTGCGTGACTGACTAAAGGTATTTGGAGTGTATCCTTTGCTTGAATACAAATCACAACTATGCAAAGGTTTATTTTAGTATACTCTTTGAATAGGAAAGAAAAATACAAAATTAGCACTAGAATCATATCGCGTCAAGACTTACTTATGGTTTCTGGTATTATTTCACTATGTGATGTGCCAAGTATAGGGGAAACATGCACCGGTTGCTCGAAGTGCATTTCCATGACGTCATGGTGGCTCACCTCTTCTTCAACAACCTGTGGTTCTGTACCAACAGATCTCGGCTGAAATAATAAAATGATATGTTGTTGTTATTTCATAAATAAAATATAATGCATTAAATAAATATCACTGTTGTGTTAAATTTTATAGACATACCATTTCAGGAAATGGATTGACTGCCAAGCTTGAGTTGCCAGTCGCAAACTCTTGTCCACCCATCACTGCCACCAACCTTTTATCTAGAGCAGACAATGTTGGCAAGTTGTCTGCTGTCCCACCACCAGTGCGCCTCATTGAAGATGAGAGTTGTGCGCACTGTTTCTTCAAACCACATTTCTTCTCAGCCCAATACTAAAACATGCATTAATGTTAATGAAATTACTTGCTATTTAATTACTGCCTGATAATAGTGATTCTAATGTCTAATTGATTTTTTAATACCTTAGCCCAGCCTTGACCATCTTTATTAGCACCTCCAATAGAATTCAAGGAGGTTGCCAAGCTTGCCCATTTTCGCTTCGTTTCCAATTTGGCTTGAGTGGTCCGAAGCAAGCCTTTAGCTATGCCTGGATTTTGCTCCAGGAATTCCACCAAACATTCTATTTGAGAATACGTTGGTCGATTCGTCATTTTAGCTAAAATTGGAATACTTTTATTAACCATGTATCAGGTAATAATTACAATATTTTACTGATGAAAAATTAAAAACGTTTATCTATACAGCAATACAGTAAAATTGTATGTTTACTTACCACTTCTTTAAAAATTTACTTTTATCTATTTAAGTAACTTAACGGACACAAATTATTTTAATAATAAAAGGAACTTAATGCAATTTTAATGTTCCAACTAACTCGCACTCCACTCACAGAACCACATCAAATTAAAATTTGGTAACTTTACGCGCCACTTGACATTTTTTAAACAGTGTAGGCAACGATTCTTGCGCATACAGCCAAAGCCGTGGTTGATTTAATAATTTTTTTTTTTTTACACCCAATGCATTGGAAACATTAAAATTATTTAAATTAACAATTATTTATATCACATATTATAAATCAGTTTTGTTATTAAAAAGATATAGCACGGGTACAAATATTCCACGGGTTACCAGTCATTAGAATGGCACCATTGGAACTCTTATAATTCTAGAGATAATGCCCGTAAAGATGTTTGAAAAGATTCGTCAATTTATACATTTCAATGATAATTCCCAAAACTTGCCCCGTGATCATCCAGAATTTGACAGACTATTCAAACTTCGCCCACTTGTTCAAAAATTTAACCAAACCTTTGCCAAAGCTCTACGAAAGCAAGAAATAACTTGAAAAGGTATAATCCGAAAAAGCCTCACAAATGGGACAAGATTTACGTTCTTAGTGGAGTCTCTGGATTTGCGAACAAAATCGAACCTGAAACTGGCTCAGAAAACATGGTACTGCCTAACGAACCTGATCTCGGCGCATCCTCAAATGTTGTCATGCGTCTATCAAGGGAAATACCCCGCAACGAAAACTATAGACTGTATTTTGACAATTATTTTACGTCTTTGCCACTACTGGAATATTTGTCATAAAATGGTATACTAAGTCTTGGTACTGTACGTCGAAACAGGATTCCGGATTGCAAATTACCCACAGACAAAGATATGTCCAAGAAAGATAGAGGCTATTCCGTCGACTATGTGGCTGACGTCAATGGTGTGTACGTAACAACCGTAGCCTGGAAAAACAACAAAGTGGTGAATTTGGCATCAAGTTTTGTAGAGAAATGCCAAAAACCCAGGTGAGAAGATACGACAAGAAGACCAAGCGGTACTAATCAATTGACCGTCCAAACATTGTTAGAGAATACAATCGCCACATGGGTGGCGTGGATCTAATCGATAGTATCATGGGACGCTACAAAATACAGCTTCGCAGTAAAAGGTGGCAAGTACGCATGTTTTACCATTTATTGGATTTGAGCATGGCAAACGCATGGCTTCTTTACAAAAGAATTTATAAAGTAAAGGGTTTGCAGGATAAACATTTGAACTCGGCAGATTTTCGGCTTAAAGTTGTAACAACATTATGTAAGCTTGGTGTACCATCAAGTATGAAAAACCGTCGATCTATCGAAAATGAAATTCAAGCAAAACGACACAAAGGTCCAGCACAGCATATTCCTCCAGTGGCAATCAGGCAAGATCAGACAGGACACTGGCCTGTTTGGACAGAAAAGAGGATACGCTGTAAATATCCTAAATACTCTAGTGTTTCACAGACAATGTGCGAGAAATGTGGCGTTGCTCTTTGTTACAATAAACATAACAACTGTTTTAGACTATTTCACCTAAGTTACGAGTAAGTTACCCTTTGATGCAATGTGACATTTCTGTCACACTCCCTTTAATTCTGTTTTTTCACATAAATAAATAAAAAAAAGATTTTTCCCGAAACACGTGTATTTTTATTACTTTTGATTAACATTTTTCACTACTTATTTTTAAAATTTGATATCTTGCAATACAGAGGGTTAATGTTTGTCTTTCTGCTAGTTGAAGACGATATTCCTCTTGTGCTGCTGCTGCTACTTCAGCATACCAGCTTTCCCTATCTTGGGCATAATTAAAAGGATGAGTTGTAGGATCATTGATGTCTGTCGAGTTCTGAAAAAAAAAAAAACCTTAAATGGCAACAATTAAGAATAATATTTAATAATAATGACAATTCTCATAAGTTACTCACTTGTAAATTTATTCCCTCTGGATCGTTATTCAATGTCAATGATCACCATTCTAATCAGCGGACCCTGTGAGAGCACTTTGTGCAATCTTATGAGCTCTGCTCTAAGGACGGTCGAAACATGGTGCATAGACCACGAGCTTTCCGTGAATCCGACTAAGACGGAGCTCATACTATTCACCAACAAACGCAAACTACCAAAACTATTTAACACCGAACTTTGTTTAACCAGTGACGTGAAATATCTGGGAGTGACCCTGGACAACAAACTGTTATGGAACAAACATGTAGAACAAAAACTCAACAAAGCCTGTATCACCTTCTGGCAATGTAAAAGACTAATGGGAAAAAAATGGGGCCTCTCACCCAAGATTACCCTATGGTTGTACACAGCCGTAATCAAGCCAATCATCACATATGGAGCGGTAGTATGGTGGCCTAGAACCAAACTAAGTACCGCCATTGATAAACTACAAAGCTTCCAGAGACTAGCATGCTGTGCTGTTACGGGATGCATGAGAACAACACCAACAGCGGCTTTGGAGGTGCTGCTTGGACTGCCGCCGCTAGACCTCTTCATACAACAAGAGGCAGCGGTAGCTGCTACAAGACTTAAACACTCGGGACTGTGGCGCGCACAATCTAGAGGCCATGGTGACATATGGCACAAAAGCCTTGAGTCCATACCAATGCTCAATGCACCATGTGACCGAATACCTAGGATGTATGTCTTCAACAAAGCATACACAATACAAACGACAGAAAACAAACAAGATTCCTCGGGAATACACGAGGTACGCGTCTACACAGATGGCTCAAAAACGGACTCAAGCACAGGCGCAGGAGTATTCTCAATGGACCTGAACATCAAAATATCAATACCTCTGGGTGCAGACAACTCGATCTTCCAATGCGAGTGTGTAGCCATCACCCAGGAGGCAATAGCTATAGAAAGGAGAGGGGTCCAGGACCAAGCCATCAGGATTCTCTCCGATAGCATGGTGGTTCTTAAGGTACTGGACAACTACATTTCACGTCGTCGCTGATACAAGAGTGCCACCAAGCTCTCGAGCGCATTGCTGTGGGCAACACGGTGACCCTGCAATGGATAAAAGGCCACAGCGGATCTCTAGGAAACGACGCTGCTGATCAGCTGGCGAGGAGGGGATCGGACACGAGGATCTTTGGCCCCCAGCCATATCTGCCTGTCCTCTTTGGCCAGTGCAGGTCATGGTTAAGGCGACTAACAACCACAACGACCGCTGGGCTACGGTGAACGGCTGCAGACAGTCAAGGGAGGCGGTCCCTATCCGCTCACCGAGACTGTCTCGCGGCCTGATTGGGCTAAAGCGTGTCGACTTACGAATAGTGGTGGGCTCGCTGACCGGGCACATTCCACTTAATAAACACCTTTTCACCATCAATGTTACAGATAGTCCACTATGTAGAGGTTGTCTTCAACATGAAGAATCAGCGGCACACGTGCTCCTGGAGTGCACGGGGGTCGCGGAATGGCGGGCAGGGATCCTCGGTTCACCGAGCTCCGTCACAGAAGCCTGCGAACGTCCCAGGAGACTTCTGCGCTTCTGGAGGGAGTTGGGATGGCTGGACTGACAACCTCCCAAAGCCACCTGACGCACAATGGGCCGACTTGGAGCCTACGTGCGGAAAAAGGAGCCTATCACCAGTAACCAGTAACCAGTCGTTATTCAATGACGAAGTCCTGTTAGGATCCATAATATTCAAATCCGGACTAGAGCATGGTCATCTCGATATGATTCTGAAATTAATAGCGATAATAATTAGATTGTCGTGAATGAAATTAAAAAGCATAAGTTAAATATTATTGGAAAATACTTACCTCAGAATAACTAAATTGTAAACCAAGGACCAGTTGACTCAAACCACAGCCGCAGACTGAAGAATATTTAAGATCATTAAATCATGTAACGGTTTACTCACGCGTATTTATCGGGGTAGCCCGGCTAGTTTCGGACCCAACCGGAGTCTTGAATCATGAGCAGACGCGGCGGGATGTCGGGCATTATTTAATAATGAATCAGTCTCACGATAGTTATAATAAAAATATTTAAGATGTAAGTCATGTTAGATAGGTACACATTGTATAATCTAAAATTAATGTCTCAAATAACGTAATTGATACTTGTAGCATTTTAATTATTTATCTTAACGATACAAGTCTCAACCTGTCAATTCGTGTTGCATTTAATGGACGCCCTCCCTCCCCCCCCCCCATGGACAGTCCTAACTGTCTGATATGAACACCATCTCAAATAATTTACAAGCATTGAACAGGTTTGGACTTGTTCTTGACCTCAATGTATATAATAATATCACTCTTTTTATATATTTTGGTTTAAATTACTAGATATAAATATTTAGGTTGTCTATTCATTGTGGCAATCGGTATGATGAAATTGATCAAGCAAGCCGTATCTCTGAAGGTTAATAATATCGATATTAATAAATCTTCTCGCTCAATCAGACAGTGCTTTATTGCCTAATACGATTCGATGTATAATATGCGGTCCTTCAAATTGCGGTAAAACTAATGCCATGATTAGTTTACTCTTACAAGAAAATGGTTTAAAATTTCAAAATCTTTATCTTTACTCTAAAACTTTTTTTCAATAAAAATATCGTTTCTTGATCGAATTATTAAAAAGAGTACCGCAGATTAACTTTTACGTGTTCAATGATGATAAAGATGTCATTTCTCCGAGTGAAGCTTTAGCAAATTCTGTATTTATTTCCGATGAAGTCGCATCTGAAAATCAAATAAATATCCGCAATTATCTCTGTATGGGTAGACATAAACAAATAGATTGTTTCTATTTATCTCAAACTTATTCTAAAATTCCAAAGCAATTGTTACGTGACAATGTTAATTTTCTTATGATATTCAAACAAGATTATGTAAATTTAAAGCATATTTATGAAGAGAATGTTAGTTCTGATTTATAATGGAAAGAGTTCAGAAATCTTTGCCAAACTATTTGGAGTAAACCTTATAATTTTCTACTTATTAATAAAGAGTCGTCATTAAATAACGAAAGGTATAGACAGAATTTTGATATGTTTTTTAAATTTGACTGACTGTTTAGATGTACATATAAGACATTAACATGCAAAATCAAATTCAGTATAATTTGTTCTTTAGCGTTATGCAGTTGTTATAATAGGCACAATATGGAAATATATTATAATAGAATTAATGAAGTCTGTAGAATCCATAAAGAATAAAATAAAACAAATGAAAAACCAGGAACACTCAATGAACTTGTCACTTGACAAAATGTTAAAACCTGTCACAGATCCTCTTAAAACATTAGTTGATTCGAACAAAACAATAGAAAAAATACAAAATTTAGGAAATACACACTCTAATTTTGAAGACATGGAATTGGATGACATTAATACTAGCTCATCTACAAAGTTTGAAGAATGCTGTGATCCAGAACTGAATTCTAAGCAGTTAGTTAAAAAGTCTCTCCGGACAGAATTACTGGATGATTTAGAAATATCATTAGATATTTGTGATATCCATGATATTTATGATGAGGTAAATATACCATTTGGAATAAGGAGTGCAAACAAAAAAATACTAATGGGTAATTCAATAGTTTCATTTTCTAAACTAGATAGTGTGAATGATGATAATGTCATTTTAATTAAAGTTGGTGACAAAAGCTACAATTTACTACAAACCCCTAGTTTAAAAGAACTTTAACTTCGAAGAAAACCTGATTTGAAACTAATATCGAGCAAAGATAAACTTGTCTATAAAGATATGTTGCATTATACAAATGCACATAAGAGAGATTTCAATCCTAATGGACAAATTAGAGGCGATAAAGGTATAAAATATCGTGAAATAATTAGACCATTATTTTCTGAATCGTTAAACAATAATATGTATTATCACTAAATTTGGAGGAAGCTAACCAACGCTAAAGAAATACAAAAATAACACTGACTTGGTATATTGGGATGATCCTAACGAACTGGTTGACAGATTGAAACTATTACTTGCTTCCCGAGATGCTGGTAATACAAACCATGATAATGAAATTTTATCAATAATCGAAGAATTAAAAGAAGCTAATATAATAAAATAATAAATAGTCATAATAATATGCTTTTTATTCAGTATAATAGCTGAGTTCAAGACGAGTATACTGAATTGTGAACATTTTGCTCATGTCGCTTTGCTGACGTAGTAAACGAAATTCATAAAAATGCCAGGGTGAACTATCCACGAAGACATGTTATTAGGGCTTTCATGCCGGGAGTCTCGATATCGAAAATCCCGAGAGTCTCGACGTTTTTGTCGTGTTGTTGAGACTCGAGACCTCAAGTCTAGTTTTCGAGACTTAGTTAAATAAAAAAATCTACTTAATTACCATTATTTAGAAAAAACAAACTGGCATCCATGATTTGCAAAGGATTTTGCATGTAGAAAAAGCTCTTTTTGAGAATAGTGGCGACAGTGGTAAGCATTAAATCAGTGCTATAATTATTTGTTATCAATCCCCACTACAAGCGTCGAAGCAGAGAGAGCTTTTTCTAATGCAGGGTACTTTTGCAACAAGATCAGATCCTCTCTATCTGAAAATACCTTTAATGCCCTTTGCTTTCTGCGTGCCCGTTATAAACACGTGTCAAAATGTTAATTTACTTATATTTGATTGCATTGTAATAGTTGATTTATTAAAATACTTACTTGATACAATATTGTATTATTTGCCTTATTGTATGTACCTTGGGTATGTTACTTATTTTTTCGAAGTCTCGAAAGTCCCGTTATTCCCGGGAATGCCGGGACTGGACAGGGTCTCGATTTTTTTTCCCGGGACTCGAAAATGTATCGAGACTGAAAGCTAAAAGATATAGATGACTTGTGGCAAGCAGACTTAATTGATATGCAATCAATAGAAAAAAAAATTTACAGATATATTCTTGTCGTTATTGATACATTTTCGAAATATGCTTGGGCCTTTCCTATGAGAAATAAAACCAAAGAAGATTTGTGTAACTCTTTCAAGACTAGGTAAAAATCTGCAAACGGATAATGGAGCAGAATTTTATATTAACAAATTTCAGAAGCTTATAAAATCATATAATATTAACCATTATTCAACCTTCTCAACAAAAAAGGCTTCAATAGTTGAACGCTTTATCAGGACATTGAAATCTAAAGTTTATAAGGAATTTAGTTTAATAGGCAATTACAATTGGATAAATAATATCCTAAATGATGTTATTTACAAATACAATCACACTCACCATCGCACTATTAATGAAATCCCTGCTAATGTGGGCAATATTAGTGAAAGAATGATATTAGAAAGGTATTTAAAGTTGCTAGAAAAATATAATTTAAAAAGCAAGTACAAAGTGGATGATTATGTGCGTATCAGTAAATACAAAGGAACATTTGAAAAAGGTTACACTCCCAACTGGTCAACAGAAATATTTAAAATTCGTAAAATACAAAAAACAGCTCCCATAACTTACTTAATTGAAGATACTATCAGACGTCGCCCTATTTTAGGTGCATTTTATACACAAGAACTTCAAAAAACAAAACATCCCGATGTTTGTCTAGTTGAGAAAGATCTTAGAAGAAAAGGTAATAGAGTTTTAGAGTTTAGGTTTGTCTTCAGCTGAAAGCAGTTGGATTGATAAATCGAATGTAATATTATAAAAAATATTAACAACAAACTGGAATCGATAACTATTTATTAAATTATTAAAACCAAAATCATCCGTCGTATAATGTGTTTAGGAGAGAGTAGTCTTCTCAATTGGCTTATTAATAATTTACCATTTGAATTTACACTATCATCATCTCATCATCTCAGCCTATAGCAGTCCACTGTTGGACGTAGGCCTCTCCATAATTTCTCCAGCGCGACCGGTTCGTTGCCACCTGCATCCAACGGGACCCAGCGGTTTTCACCAGGTCGTCGGTCCATCTGGCAGGTGGCCGTCCCACGCTGCGTTTGGTGGTCTCCACTCCAGAACTTTTCTGCCCCATCGGCCGTCCGATCTTCGTCGCGCTATGTGGCCCGCCCACTGACACTTCAGCTTGCTAATCCTACGGGCTATATCGGCGACTTTCGTTCATCTACGGATCTCCTCATTTCTGATTCGATCCCGCAGAGAAATGCCGAGCATAGCCCTCCATAGCTCGCTGAGCGACTTTGAGCCTGTGGAAAAGTCCCTTCGTGAAGCACCACGTCTCAGAGCCGTAAGTCATCACTGGTAACACACACTGGTTGTACACCTTTGTTTTAAGGCACTGAGGTATTTTGGACGAGAAAACGTTGTGCAGTTTACCGAACGCTGCCCAGCCGAGTTGGATCCGTTTACTGACCTCTCTCTCGAAGTTGTACTTACCTAACCTGACTGCCTGTCCTAGATACATGTATTCGTCTACAACTTCAAGAGCAGAGTTCTCAACAGTGACTGTGGTGGGTCTAACATGGACGTTTAGTTAAGTACCTAACGGAGTCATTTTACCCGAAGGACTACACGGAGAACTGACTCAAAGTACCACAAAGAGATTAGGGAAAAGGCGGAAAAAGGGAATGTGGACGAAGAGGGTAACCCATCTGAGCCTCCATTCACAATGTCTGAGTTGAGAAGAGCTAGCGCTCCTTTCAACCCAAAAAAAGCTCCTGGAGCCGACGGCTTTACGGCCGATATATGCCTGGCGGCAATAAACAACGGGCCGCAAATTTTTCTCACGCTGCTCAACAGATGCCTCGAAATGGGTACTTCCCGAAGGCCTGGAAGGAAGCGGTGGTTGTAGTTCTGAAAAAGCCAGGAAAGACAGAATACACAGATCCAAATCTTACCGACCGATCGGCCTACTACCTATACTCGGCAAGACATTTGAGAAGATGTTGGTCTATCGACTAGATACCACCTATTGCCGAGAATGAGCGCCCAACAATACGGCTTCATGCCACAAAAAGTACGGAGGACTCCCTCTATACCCTTCTACAATACATACGAAAGAGCTCGAAGAAAAGAAAATGCTGACCATGGTGTCGTTGGATATAGAGGGGGCCTTCGACAATGCCTGGTGGCCCGCCGTGAAGCTAAGGCTATGGGAGGAACAGTGCCCCGCCCAAATAACGAAGGTCTTCTATAGTTACCTGGCGGACAGGAAGGTCAGAGTCAGGTACGGAGGAGAGGAGTCGGAAAGAGAAACAACAAAGGTTGTGTCCAAGGATCCATCGCTGGACCGACCCTATGGAACCTACTACTCGACCCTCTCCTCAAGGATTGCCAACCACGACGTCTACAGCCAGGCCTTTGCGGACGACGTGGTGCTGGTTTTGAGGGAAAAACGCCCTGGAAATAGAGAGAAAGGCGAATGACACCCTTCGAAGGGTGGATCATGGGGAAACAAAATAAGTTAAATTCGCCCCCAAAAACCAGTGCCATGACGATTACCGGAAGCTCATATATGATGAATCCACGCCTCTCAATTGGGGGTAAGGAATAAAAAGCTACCCGAAATAAAACTGTTAGGGGTGACAATCGATCCAAAACTTACGTTTAATAAGCACATCAGAAACCAATGTGGAAAAGCATCAGCTATATAAAAAACTGGCAAAAGCGCTAGAGCTAGCTGGGGATTAAACCCGGAAATAGTCCGAACGATATATGTGGCCACGGTCGAACCCATTTTACTGTACGCAGCTAGTGTCTGGGCCCGGCGGCTAAGGAAGCTGTGTATAAGGAACAGCTAAACATGGTACAACGTGTTTCGCCCAGAAATATGCAAGCCTATCGCACGGTCTCCCTTCACTCAGGCGCTGCTGCTAGCTGGTTTGCTTCCCCTCGACTCCGAATGCAGAGGTAGCCTCTTGTACGAAGCCAAGAGGGGGGCGCCACTGCCGGGGCTGGGCGACAGGGAGATAGAGCGAATGGCCTCCGCAATCGAGACACCTCACCCTGCCCTGTGCACTGACCTGCAAATAACGAACCTGGCAGACGAGGAACAGCTGCAAGCTAACTCCAATTTTGCAGTCAGGATTTATACAGATGGCAGCAAGATTGATGGGAAAGTGGGAGCAGCATTATCCATTTGGAACGAAGAAGCAGAGTCCAAGGCCATCAAACTTTGCATGCCATCCTACTGCACCGTCTACCAGGCGGAGCTGTTAGCCCTTTGTGTAGCAACCCGGCGGATTTTAAAGTCAAACGAGGACACCTTTGGAGTTTACAGCGACTCCATGTCAGCGCTGCAGACCATCGCAAACCTCGATTCCCTCCATCCATTAGCAGTAGAATGTAGGAGAAACTTGAGAACAGCTTCTCACCAGAATAAAGAAACCAGACTATTCTGGATCAAGGCGCACGCTGGAATGGAGGGAAACGAGAGAGCGGATCACCTGGCAAAGGAGGCCGCTGTGGGCTCCAAACGGAAACCGGATTATGACTTGTGTCCGGTTTCGTATGTGTAAAGATCACTGCGTCAGGAATCACTCCGCGTGTGGGATATACGATACAAAGAGAGTGAAACCGCAAAAACCACGAAGGTATTCTTCCCTGACGCAGTAACAGCATACAGCACAATCCGCAAAATGGAGACTTCGTACACGTTGACACAATTGCTCACGGGACACGGCGGATTCGCACAGTACCTATATCGTTTCAAGTGCAGCACGAACCCGTCGTGCCAATGCGATCCCAATGTGGAAGAGACCGTGCCACATATACTGACGGAATGCCTAGTATTTATCAACCAACGCCTAGATTTAGAAAACAGGCTAGACTGTAGGCTGACCACCAACAACCTAGCAACACTAATTAAGTCCAGAAACAATACTGAGTTCATGGAATACTGTAAGAACATAGTACAAAAAGTAAACAAACGACATTGTAAGAAAGCAATATGATGGCATAATATTGAAAATATTATAGCACACCATATAAATGTATTAGCTAATAAGTAAATAAAAACATAGCCAGTAATATAACATAGAAAATAAGAATAGACGTAAGCAATAAGAAATAAATGTATAGTACCATTAAGCTAATTAGATGTAAGAAATAAAATGTAATAATAGCAATAGCAATTAAGAAAAAAGCATTAGTTAACCCTGAAATAAAAAACACCCCCTGTAAAATCATTTACCCTTTATATAAGAAAGCAATTAAAGTAAGAATAGAGTAGTCAGTTCTTGAAACATAGACGGTAATCCCAACCGTATAGTGCCATGAAAGATATGATGTATGAATGAGTAAGTATGCGGTATGAAAGTACGAGAGGAATAAATGCGAGAACTGGAATGAAACAGGCGCAAAGATAGTAAAGGTCTCCGATCATGTTGGAGGTATTAGATTAAAAAAAAAAAAAAAAAAAAAAAAAAAACATGGACGTTTTTAAAGGGATTTCCTTCGTGCAATGCTCCTGTACTCGGACTGACATGGCGGCGTTACTATACAAACACTTCAACACTTCGACGTACCGATAGTCAATACGGCACCGCTGGAGAGACCTAAGGACCGCCCAAGTTTCGACGGAATCGAAAGCTTTCTCATAGTCCACAAACGCCAAGCAAAGTGGCCGATTATACTCTTCGGTCTTCTGTATAACCTGCCGCAGCATATGTATGTGGTCTATGGTACTATAGCCTTTTCGGAAACCGGCTTGTTCGGTAGGCTGGAAGTCATCGAGCCTGCGTTCAAGACGATTCGTGATAACTCTCGAAAACAACTTATAGTCGTGACTCAGCAGTGCTATGAGCCTGTAGTTCTTCAAAAAGGTCTTGTCACCTTTCTTGAAGAAAAGTACCACAACACCCCCGTTCCACGCCTCCGGCGTTCAAGGTGGAACTAAAAAGCTTCTGAAGGACTTTCAGTACCGGCAGTCCGCCCGCTTTCAGAAGCTCTGTGGTGATTCCATCTTTGCCCGGCGCCTTGTTGTTTTGAAGCTGCTTGAGAGCTATCCTAATCTCGTACAGGCTGATGTCCGGGATGTCTTCGGTGTAGTGTCGGGTTAGCTTGGCTCTTGGGTCATCCTCCGAGCCAGGTGGCTCAACTGAGACCGAGATATACAACTGTCCATAGAACCTCTCTATCTCCCGTAGTATCTCTGACTTATCAGACGTTACGCGTCCATCCTCTGTCTTCAGCTTCGTCAGCTGGCTTTGCCCAATAGACATGTCTCTTGCAAAGACTTTGGAGCCTTGGTTCCGCTCAATCGTCTTCTTAATACGCTGTGTATTAAAGGAGCGAATATCGCGTCGCAAGGACTTTGAGATCTGTCTATTGAGCTGCCTATATGACTCTGCGTCCTCAGAAGTTTGGAGCGTCATAGAACGTCGACTAGCCATGAGATTCCGGGTGTGGTCGGATAGTTTCTGAGGTCTATTTTTACGGTTGGGCTTGAAATACTTAGCCCCAATCGTACGGACAGTGTCTACCAGCCTGCTATTCATATCGTCCACCGATGCGCAGCTGTCTAACCATTCGAAGCGATTTGCTAATTCGAGTTAAAAGTTCTCGGGGTTTTCGATATGTGCAATAGACGGTCGGAGCGTAGACTTCATCAGACGCGATCTTTCGAGTTGAACATTGATATTCAATGTGCCTCTCACAATGCGGTGATCGCTTCCGGTTTTAACCATATTGATCACAGAGACATCATTGAATATCTGTTTTTTGTTGCTCATGATGAAGTCTATATCATTTTTGGTTATACCGTCGGGACTCATCCAGGTCCATTTCCTGTGAGGCGGCTTCTGGAAAAAAGAATTCATCATATAGAGTCCTTCTTTTTCCAGAAAGTCGGCCAGCCTCTGTCCCCTGGAGTTCCTCTGCCCATAACCAAATTGCCCCACTTTCAATTCACCATCACTTCTACAGCCCAGCCTTGCATTGAAATCTCCCATAACAACAGTATATTGTGTTTTGGTGTTGTGTATGGCTCTACTTACGTCCTCATACACAGCTTCCACCTCATCATCGGAATGTGTACTTGTAGGGGCGTAGACCTGTAAGACCTTCAGCGAATACCGCTTGGATATTCTGAGTATAAGGTACGCTACCCTGTTCGACACACTTCCGATGGACACAATGTTGTTCTTGAGAGACTTGTGGACGATGAACCCGACACCACCTTGGGACTTTCTGTCACCTTCCCGGAAGAAGAACAAGTGACCGGACTGTAAGGTTATCGTATCCTCACCCTCTCTACGGATGTCCGATAAACCTATTACGTCCCAACACAACTTGCTCAATACTTCTTCCAGTTCAACCAGTTTCTCGTCTGTCCTCAAAGTGCGCACGTTATGTGTTACCAGGGCCAGTGGTCGGTTGGGGTGGTAGCCTGGCGTCTGCCGGGGATTCTTAGCACCCCCTGCCCCACCGTTTATCTGGCTGCTACCGTGGCCAGGACTAGTGGGGCTGCCGGGGACTAGGGGCCTGGTTCCTGTTGCGTTGTTCATGGAGGTATTGAGCCTACTGGTGCCACGCTGGCTAGACGGGTTTGCACAGGGTTTCTTTCGAGTTTTCCTTCTCTGACCTTGAGTCCGTTGGCACATTATCTACATATTTGGCCAATATATCCCTTAGTCGCCTTTTACGACACCCACGGGAAGATAAGGGGGCAGTCCTATTCTTAGCCGAGACTGCACGGAATCTTAGCCGGGACTGCACGGAATTACACTAACCAGGATATAATTACTGTGGTCCTGGTACTAAATGAATAAAAAGACTAGCACAAGGAGATATCGGTGTGAATAAGTTGGACGAACATTGCTAAGATCATGATATTGCATATCACGAGTCATCAAAGTTGAAAGATCGACATAAAACTGATTTAATTTTGTTAATAATGGCGAAAGAGCAAACTGTTGCTTCCAATGTCAGTATAGGCGAAAAACTCGCACGCTTAGTCAGTAAGGCTATGTTGGCAAAAATTAAAACTGGTTCTGGTTACATCTGGAAAAGGATTAAAAAGTAAATTAAAAACTGTTATTACAAAAGCAAAAGACACATAAAAAAATTAAAACCTAAGACCAAGAAAATGGCTATAGAATTAGCTATTGCCGCTACCAGAGAATTAGTTGATGATTCATCGATTGAGCTCCCTCGTGTTATTCCTATTCCAAAAACTGGGGGAGTACTACCTCTGATTCCTATTTTGGCGGGATTATGAGCGGCGGGAGCTTTAGCAGGCGATGCGGCTGGAATTGCCAAAACCATAAATGAATTCAAAATGGCTAACAAGCTGTATGAGAAATCGAGAAGACACAATGAAAAAATGGAAGCTCTATGTATTGGGAAAGGACTACACCTTAAACCACATAAAGGCGGTCTTGGAATTTTCGTATCAAAAAGAAAAAACTAAAATATCGGCTACCCAAACGGGCCTTAACTAACTTTGACATCTTAAAGCATGGAAATAGAATTCCTTATTTTAGAGGTGTCTTTATGAGAGACTAGCTTTTGCCGGGCGACTTTCGGCAGAAAAGATAGCTGTGACCGCGAATCTGTTAGCGTGTGACTCCTTCTGTTATTAAGTTAATGTATTGGTAACATTGTTTAGATCACATTTACATGAGGCTTAAACTATATTAGAAGTTGTTGCGCCCGGCACGTGAACATAAAGATTTCTAGAACTGCTAACCCGGGAAAGAGCAACGTATAACTGACCATGCGAGAAACAACTGACACCGAGATCTACTCCGGCAACACGAAAAGTCTGCCCTTGAGCTTTATTAGTTGTCATTGCATAACACACCGATACCGGGAATTGCGTTCTTTTAAATTTCTTTCTATATTTCGACCGGATCACTCCGTCAATTCAAATTTACTGGTTCATGTAGACTACATATCGAGTAGCCTGGACAACAAGGAGGCAAGTCGATGTTCTATACTTTGATTTCCGAAAAGCTTTCGACAGAGTTGACAACGATGTGCTTTTGACAAAGCTGGAAGCCATAGGTTTCTCGGTCGAGTTCGTCAAGTTCTTCTCCGGCTACCTGCGCGATCGCAAGCAGTTTGTCAGACACGGTTGCTTTGAGTCTAAGCCTTACACCACCCGCTCGGGCGTGAGTCAGGGATCCATACTGGGGCCGCTTCTTTTCTTAATCACGATTAATGACTTGACCACAAGAGTTAAGTTTGCCAAATGCCTGTTATACGCCGATGACCTAAAATTGGTTGCTCAAATCAGAACGGACGAGGATTGCAAACTTCTACAGAGGGATATTGACGCTGTTTATGTGTGGAGCATGGTAAACAACCTACCTTTTAATATAGGTAAGTGCCACGTCATGACATACGGCAGGGGGTTGCGACCGATCCATTACAATTACAGATTGGGTGGTGAAGTATTATCTCGAGTCACCAACGTAAAGGATCTGGGCGTGACTTTCGATCGATGTTTGACATTTAAAGACCACATTTCTTCCCTCGCGAAGGAATCCTTCAGGCGCCTGGGCTTTGTTTTGCGCAATGCTCGCGACTTTTGCAGTCCCAATGTCATCCGATTACTCTATACCACTCTGGTTCGAAGCAAGCTTGAGTCAAGTGCCTGTGTCTGGCACCCCTACACCGCTACTCAAACATTCATGATCGAAAAGGTGCAAAAAACCTTTCTGAGGTACTTTTTCAAAAGGTTATACAACTTTTTTCCCTTCATGTACCCAACTAACTATCTGCTAGGGATGTTAGGCTTTAACTCCTTGGAGGTAAGACGAGGCTTTGATCAGCTAATGGTAGCTTGTAAAACCTTACGGGGCCAAATCGACTGCCCAGAGCTCCACAGCCTTTTCTGCCGCCTATTCACCCCTGACAAATACATCGGTCGCCGTCAGAGCTGCAGGCACAATCTCTTCGCCCCACCGACATGCAAAACAGTCGCCAGAGCTGAATCTTCTATATGTCGTACTCAGAGGCGGCGTTAAGCGTGGGCGACGTGGGCCACCGCCTACGGCCTCGCGGTACAAGGGGCCTCGCGACTCAAAAATGTTTAAAGCGAGAATAAAACAATAAAAATTTGGAAAACGGTTGACCCTAATGGCCATCCCTGTAACTACCCGCCAATTCCAATTATAAAACATTTTTTCAAGTTCTATGAACGTATTTTTTAAAATCTCTCGTTTTTGATATCTCACGGAGAAATCGACCGCTTCTGACCAGTCCAACAGCGGTCTCAGTAGTTTTTGAAGGTTAAAAGCTGATTAGTTTTTAAAATCGATCGGTAAAGCGATTTGAGAGATTTTTTGAAAAAACGTTTTTTTTTTAATTTTTTTTTTTTAATATCTTACGAAGAAATTGGCCGATTTTGACCGGTTCAACGGCGATCGACAAAGTTTTCAAAGGTTAAAGGCTGATTAGTTTTTGAAATCGATCGGTAAAGCGATTTGAGAGATTTTTTGAAAAAAGTTTTTTTTTTTAATTTTTCGTTTTCGATATCTCACGAAGCATTTGGCCGATTTTGATCGGTCTAACGGCGATCGACGTAGTTTTCTGAGTTTAAGAACTGATTAGTTTTTGGGATCGATCGGTAAAGTCGTTTGAAAGTTATTCCAAAAAAACGATTTTTTGAGATTTCTCGAAAACCAACAAACGAAATCGGTTGAAATTTTCAGAGAGTTTAAGGGCAGTGATACTCTTCAAATCAGCTCTCTTGGTCAATTTCGATAGGTCAAGCCGTTTAGAAGTTATAAGAAGTTTACATACATACATACATACATACATACATACATACATACATACATACACACACACACACACACACAGCCTGATGGACACCACCGTGAAAACCATCAGAGAAGTTTTCTAGGACCTCAAAACGTCGAGATCTGATGAAAACTCAATTTTCGAAAAACGGGGTAAAACCAATATCTTCCCGATTTTCGAAAATTTTCAATTTTTTCAGCGGGAAGTTAAAAATATAAATTAATTTTGTTGTGAAACATGTTTTCTTAGTCTGGCAACATTTGCCGCCGACCAGAGTGCGGGGAATCCCCGGTTTATTTGTTTACTTTCTTTACTAGGAAGTCAACCAATCAAATCAAAGTACGCAACGCAGTCCCTAGGCGCATAACAATAGAAACGTATAATTGTGTTATTCAATATTGTTTATTTTTATGACTGTACGTACCTATTTTGATAAGAATAGTGTGTTCAATGTTTTAATAATATTTAGTGAATAAATAGATAGTGTTTAGGTATATTGATTGCTCCTGTAAACTGACCCAAAATTTTAAAACAGTGACTTTTTTAATTGTTTTTTTTGTTTTCTTTGTGATTTGTAACACACCGGTACCTGTACTCGTCTATTTTACATAAGGTAAGAAATATTTAATTGGTAATAAGTATATAACGCAGTAATTACTTGTATATAAAATACGCTTTATAATATCTTTTGAAGGAAACCAAAAAAGCTTTAAGGTAAAAAACGTATCGACTTTTTAAGTTTTTAAAACTAGCAGGTAGTAAAAGCTATCTTAAAGATTTTTATTTGAAAACTAATTTAAATTTAGGTTTTACAATATTATGTAGATAAAACTGCAAAAAAATGTTAACTATTGCTTTCGTTTACAGTTTATAGATACGACGTTATCGACATGTCCGGCCGAGATAGAGATATTGGAAGAAAATGGGAGTCTGGATCAGCAAAAAGAAAAAGAAAAGCTGAAAGAACTGCAACCAACCAAGTTTTGAGTTTAAATTTGATGAAGTTCCTCAACCAAACTGCATCTGGTAGTACAGAACCTTCTGAATCGATAGCTTCGACTTCTACACAACAAACGTCCGAGATACCGTTGGAAAATGCTCTAGATGCACTGAATACCGAGAGCGAACGTCAGTTAGACGTAGAGCTCGAATCATCTTCTAGCCAATCAAAAATTGACGCTAAAACTCTTGTGCTGTCATCAAGCAGTCAAGAAGAACAGATTGACATAGATTCTCCAATTCGCAACGACGACGCCAGCGCCATAGTTCAGCAAGTACTTGTTAATTCGGATCCGGGATTGTGGACGTTTCCCATAACGGATACACAGCGTTGTGACATAGTTCGAAGCGGCCCCACACAGCAATTAAATAGCGGTGATGAATATTATCCCAAAGGTGATGATAACAGACACTTTTCCAATTTCTATTTCTCGAGAAAACTAAATAATGGTGAAACTCAACATCATCGCTGGTTAGTTTATTCCAATTCCCAAAATAAAGTTTACTGTTTTCCATGCAGACTATTTAGCAATTCACAAACTCAGGTGGTGCAAGGAGGGTGTTGTGACTGGAAACATTTAAGTAGCATTTTACATAGACATGAGAATACCAAAGAACATATGGCACATATGTTCCAATGGTTAACTTTAGAGAAAGGAATAAATCAAGGCAAAACAATAGACCAAAAAAACGAAAGCCTAATACGTGAATCACAAAAACATTGGCACAACTTGTTAGAGAGAATAATTGACATAATAAACTTTTTGGCCCTCATAATCTTGCATTTAGAGGTCACAGAGAATCTCTCAAGACAGGTGACGGTATTAAGAATTCCGGTAATTTCATAGATTTATTTAAACTGATATCAAAATTTGATCCTACTTTACGTGAACACATGAAACGCATTAGTGACAAACAACTTTCACACCATTATTTAAGTCACGATATTCAAAATGAATTGATCATATTGATGTCAAAAACAGTTGTCAATGAAATTATTCGTAAGGTTAAAGAAGCAAAGTATTATTCTTTTTTGCTCGATTGCACTAGAGATTGTAGTAGAGTTGAACAAATGTCGGTTATCTTAAGATTTTGTGATACGTCAACTGGTACAATAGTCGAACATTTTATGGGATTTCTAGCTGTTACTCAGACAACTGGAGAATATTTAGCCAATGCTATACTGGAACACCTAGAAAAATATGACTTAAATATTCAAGACTGCCGTGGCCAGGGATACGACAATGGTGCAAATATGGTAGGTGTAAATAGTGGAGTTAAAACTCGAATATTGAATATTAACCCTAGGGCATTTTTCACACCTTGTGGCTGTCATAGTTGGAATCTACTGTTGGTAGATGCAGCGAACTCATCTATAGTAGCAAAAACTTTTTTTGGTTTCATACAAAAAAATTATTTGCTATTTTCAAGTTCAAGCAAGCGCTGGGATTTTATAAAAGGAAAATTAAAACTCACTATAAAACCTTTATCAGACACAAGATGGGAAAGTAGAGTCGAAGCAGTAAAGGCCGTATTATTGCAATTTGATGAAGTGATTGAATGCATAGAAAACTTAAAAAATGAAACGGAGCAATCAGACACTCTTAGTGATTGCGATTCAATACTAAATGAAATGTTCAGTTTAGAATTTATCGTATCTTTACATGTGTGGTATGAGATATTATTGCGTGTTAATATAATAAGTAAATTATGGCAATCAGTACAAATTCATTTAAGCATTGCTCTTGAACATTTACACACATTTTGTAAATGGATAAAAGAGTATCGGGAAACTGGATTTGAGAAATCCCTGTCTGATACTCGGAAATTTACTGAGCAAAGCGATTATGACCTGCCAAAAGAGTTTAAGAATAAAAGAGTAGCCAAAAAGAAAAGGATGTTCGATTATGAAAGCAGCGATGAACCTATACAGTCTCCCAAAATCCGGTATCAAACAGATTTTTTTTACGCCATGATTGATTCTATAATAACCAATATGGAATTAAGATTTACGTCTTTAAATCAACATTTTGAAGAGTTTGGTTTTCTCTATGATTTAAGCGCGCTAAAAAAAATGCCACAGGAGCAAATATTAAAACACTGTAACGATTTACATAACGTCCTGCGTGTGGGTGAGAGCAGTGACTTCCAACCATTTGAATTATATGAAGAATTAAATACAATGATCCCGAATTTACCCAACTTCATTAAAGACGTGAAACAGCTGCTGTCATACATAACAGAAAATAGCTTGAAAGAAATTTACCCAAATATTTACATTGTCATCCGAATTTTATTAACAATTCCGGTAAGTACAGCCTCTGCTGAAAGAAGTTTTTCAAAATTAAAATTAATAAAAAATAATTTGAGAAACACAATGAGCCAAGAAAGACTTTCAGCTTTGGCTGTTTTATCAATTGAATCAGATTTGGCATCTAGGCTGAATTACGATACCATAATTAAGGAATTTAGTAACGTTAAAAGCAGGAAATTTCTGTTCCTTTAATAAAGAAATCTAATGTTTTTTAAGATACACTTTAAGAAATGTATATCTCCACCTTTATTTTAACGATTTGTAATTTTTCATTTAATACTTATTAATCTAATTTGTATTTTTATGAATAAAAACTTGGCAGTGTTAATTGTTTTGTTTGTTTTTATTATTTTATAAAATCCGTCTTCAGGTCGCCATAGAACAGGGCCTCGCGAAATCTGTCTTGCCCACATCAAATTTAGTTGTAGCCCCGCCACTGGTCGTACTCTTAAGACGCTCAACGCCCTTCTGAATGCCAACCCTGAATTTGATGTGTTTGTGGATGAGTGGAGTAAAGTAATGCGTGTGTGTTTGGGGTTCTGTGAGAGAAAGTATGCAAGAGCGTCCACTGTTCCTTGTTAGTTAGATAATCATTGAAATGCTGTCGACTATATGTTTTTACTTTTGTTTTGTTTTGATTTAATGTTTCCATGTTAATTATTGTAATTGGTGTTGCACCGTTTTAATTAACTATAAATAAATTGGAACGGAACATTATTTGGTATAATGGGTATTCTGGGGATAAAGACGGTTTCTCCTGCACCGCAACCTGTTACAATTTGAGCGTCGATTATATTTTGTTGCAACTCGGTTACTTTCAGTCGAGTTCCATTGCAAAGTTGTGGTGGTCTTAAATTTCGGAGTAGAATAATCGGAATGCCAATTTTTTAACAAATTTCATGAGAAGGAAGTCCGGGCATAATTAAAGAATTTAAGAATTCTATCGGGTAGGTAATTAGTGGCTTCTTGTTCATCGACCATTCTATTTATTGATCTATAAACTTTGCTTTCCCCTTGTATATTTGACAGTATTTTGTTATTAATCTCAAATGCCTGATCATTGCGAGGAGTTAAAATGGATCTTTCGCTGAGCCAAGTATTGTCCCTATTTAATATATTTGTCACCGTAAACCGACGATATCAGATGTGTTTGAGATTGAACTATACAACATAATTCAGGCGTCAAAATAAGTTTTCCTTGGTGTAGTTGTGGATAGGTACCTCCACCAATCTTTAATAATGTATTAGAAAATTGACTATTATCTGGATTATCTCCAGTTCTCACTCGCATGTTTATAGTTAAATGCATCGATTGTATATCACGCCACAAATAAGAGCTTTTCAGGCAAGCCCTAACCTCATCAGTTCGGGTTCCCCGTAGTATTACCGGTAAGGTTTGTCGGAAATCACCACAAAATAAAACCGTGATCCCGCCCATTGGTCGATCATTTTGTTTTATATCCCTTAAAGTTCTGTCTACCGCTTCTACTCCTTTTCGATGGGCCATCGTACACTCATCCCATATGATTAAATTACACTCGCGCAATACCTTAGCTTTGTCGCTATTGCTTGAAATACTACAGGTTGGACTTTCCGTGCGATCTAAATCAATTGGTATTTTAAACATAGTGTGAGCAGTTTTACCTCTTGGTAGCAATGTTGCAGCTATCCCTAATGAAGCCACGGCAAGAGCAATTTTACCCTGGTTTCGAACGGAAGCTAATATTAATTTAGTAACCATATTGTCCCCAAATTATTTTGAACACTCTCGCACATGCGATCATAGACTGAACGTTGTTCTGCAGTCATCATTGGGACACCGCTTTCTAATATCGTCAGCAGTTCCATTGGGTTGTAACCAATCTCTGCGGAATATTCCCTTTTAGTAACGTCTCCGACTGAGGTTGGTGTTGGCAATTTTGGCAAACCATATTCACATAGTAATTTACCGCCTACGGCTGTTAAGTCATCCTGAAGAGCCAATAAACACTGATTTATAGCAAGATCACGGACGTTATCATAAGTTGTGCCTTCATCATTGTGAGATATATTCCTAAGAAAGTCTTCTGCAAGTTTTTCTTTATATTTTTCCCATAATTGTATAGCATCTGACAAATTACAAAATGTTAGTAATGTTACAAATAAATGGATAACCGTCGTGGATTATCATTAATACAGGATTCTGCTAAAGCGTCATCCCAATGCTGATCATATTCAAGCAAATGACGCGCTTTTCAAGCTGCATGATAAGTTGGATAAACAACATCGTCTACTTTTCTCAAATCTATAAATGAGGTTGGTCCTCGCACTGTGTGTAATAATAATCGCAAATAGAAACACTTAGCGTTGTTAGGATGAACGGTATACACTCTACCAAGAACATGTTCTTTGAAAATACCTGACTCGCCACCTACAGGCCTGCCACGGCGTCTCCGATTAAAGACACCTCGTTGCTTATTGTAGGTATAATACGATGGAACTTCCTCATACAAAAGAGATTTTGCAAAATCATCAGTTTGGCAAAGTCGAAAGAATGCTAATAAAGTTGTTTGTGTAGGGTTCTCTAATCGTTCTGTAACATTTTCGGCGTTGAAATATATACGTTGACCGCCTTCAAGATGAACATCTAGATGAGTCACAGGTGGATATCTTTCGTGAATGTTGAAACTTAAGATCCGCCGCACAGCTTCTGAAGAACTAATATATCTGCCTGACTGAAATCTAGTAATTTCATTATGTTCATTTCTCAACGCAAATGTAGCGTGGTCACTGCCCTTATTAATGTACTTACAAATATATTTTATTGACTCTACACTATCACACATTTCAACATTTATGTGAGTTTGAAATGTTCTAGACAACACAGGCGAATACGGAACGCCCCACCTATTATCTAAAGTTACCTGTTGTCTAGACACTCGTTTTTCAACAGTAAAACCACCATTGTCTCTTCAACGACGACGATATAATGGGTATCCATCATGTCCCGTTACAGTTTCATCCACTAAGCATTTTGGATATCTTTTAGTGCAACGACCGTCTTGCATGCAAGTAGGATTCCCGTTAAATGCACCACATGGACCATGTATCATATGGGTTTTAACAATGTCGTATAGCACGCGATCTGCAATCGGACTTGGAATTTCAGCACTGATTAAACTGTCTACATCATTAGGTCGAACCTCATCTTTTACCCATAGCAGGATATGTGCGTGAGGTAAGCCGCGTTTTTGCCATTCAACACTATACATATAACACAATACTTCTCCAAAAATGTTATCTTTGTAAGTAGATCTATCATTAATTTTAATTTTAAATGAAAAACTCTTGCGATGATATCATGGCGGTCATGCGGTGCTTGACCCTCAAGAAGCTCCCGAGTGATTTCATCCCACTTAGGATTGGTGGTTACTGTAATAAATAAGTCGGGACGTCCATATTTCTTACGTAACAAAAAGCATCTTGAGTACGTTCGTGCATGTACCGTGGACCATCAGTAAAAAAAGAGGGTAAAATAACTAAACGGCCCATATTCACCGTATCATTATCTTGCTGCATGGCGTCGCGAAGGTGTACGTATTCTTCAGCGCGTAGCTGCCTTTGATTAGATCGTAAGTAAACTAACCTTTCGGTTTCAATTTTTGCGTACATGTCAACAATAAACTGATTGAAGAAGCCACGAAAACGTTGAAAGTATACAAACCTATTCCGCCTCACTTGCAAGTGGTAACAATAAAATTGAAGGCATGAAATCTTTTTATTATAATTAGGTGCACCTGTATGCGGATCAGTTTGGTATAATAACCATCTTCCCCTCGACAATATATCAGACGATATTGCAAACTGTCATAAGCCCTGTAGGTTTCGTAAATACGTTGCAAACGATTGTCTCTGGACCGGATAACAATATCACGCCTATCACATTCTTGGTCGACCAATACCACAGCAACTTCATTTGTGGATGGAGCATTATAACGCCTAGGATGTTCCTGAGGCATTTATAACAATTTTATAATTGCTATCATCATATCGAGGAAGAGCTTCTAGTGCCGATTTCAAACTGCATACATATGAATTAACCTGATGCAACATGTCTTGAAGTTGTGAAATTAGTTCAGTATTTAAATTCGGGAAATATTGATTTCTTATATTCGACTGTTCGTTGTAGTCGGCTACGAAATATATTCGAAGAAACTTAGGTTGGTCTTCAGGCAAAAGGGATCCTATCAAATGGTAAACATGACCTTGTACCTTAAAAGTAGGCATGAAAGGACCTTTTGAGATTTGTTGAGCACCAAAGGATGTCATTTGAAACGCACTACTATAAGTGCGAATATTGTCTAAGAACTGTTTAGATTGCACATGTTCCCCTAAAAGTAGTGATTTCAATGGTTCCGGCGGGTCTGCGAAAGAAGGCAAATTTATTTTGCCTCCAGAACAACAGAAACCAGCCGACTCCTTACTCCACTTTGAAGCATTACAAAAAACACATACTATTGCCTATTAAAGAAGATGATCTGTAATCAATTGCGAGGTTATAAGCAAACCCACTTTTTATATTTGTCGGACCACGCCACCGAAATTCTAGATTGATCATCTATGTGTAATACATCTAAGTTATTAAGACTATGTCGAAATCTGTCTGAGGTAAGACGGGCCTCTCGCTGTTCGTCCGTTTCAAGATACCGAATATTTTCGATTCTTAATCTTTCATTAGACAAACTTATTAATCGATCTTGTCTCAAAGAATTGTAATGTTCGCGTACCGACTCTATTCGTTGTACATGCTCATGTTCATCTTCAAGAGATCGAATAATATTATGGTGCACCCTCATTTGTCAATTCTCGAGATAAAATATGATGTTCGCGATCAGCTGTAAGCCGTAGTTCCCTTTCAGTGAAGGTTTCTGACTCACGAGACAATGTATGACGTTCTCGGTCAGCTGTGAGCCGTAGTTCTCGTTGTGAAGCAGTTTCAGCTTCTCGGGATAACACATGTTGTTCTCGGTCAATAGTAAGCCTAAGTTCTCGTTGAGAAAAGCTTTGAGACGCACGTGATGTAGCTCGTCTCGCTCTGTCAGCTGCTAATCGCATCTCTCTCTCTGGAGAGCTTGCATTGGCTCGAGAAGTTGAGGCACTAACTCTCATAGAGTTTAATCGATGTGCTTTTCCTCTGCTGATTCTTGAGAACGCGCATTTCTCATCCTCTTAGCATCTCTCGAATTTCGAGATAAAGATGGTCGTTTTTTAGGTGGCATTTTGTATTTTTAATTAACGGTATATTAAATATAGCTGTTGCCCGCGACTTCGTCCCCGTGGGTAGAAGATATAAGTTATGATTCATACCTGCCCTGTTTTTTTACATTTTCCTTTGTATCTTCGCTCCTATTAGTCGCAGCGTGATGGTTTATAGCCTAAAAGCCTTCCTCGATGAATGGTCTATTCAACACAAAAATAATTTTTCAATTTG
>NC_039505.1:2531976-2594858 GCF_003590095.1 Trichoplusia ni
TTTTATTTGCAATTTGTTTGTGTGAAAATATATGACTTATCGAAATATTATAAATGCTATTCGTCGTATAGTAGTATATAATACGTTAAAAACGGAGAATAAAATATGTAGATTATTTGTTGATAAAAAGATAAATTGCATGGAACGGAAAATACAGCTCTCGGTTTTTATAAAAAACTTGAAAACAATGCCATCTACCAATCAGTGACTTAAACTGTGACGAATATAATGCAACTAATTTAAAAAGCTTTTCATTTGAAGTCTTTATTTGTCTTTTGCTGGACTTTGTAAATCATCCACATAATATTCAGTTTGGAGAGTTCTAAGTTATAGGACCATGCTAGGAGCGACTGACCAGTGTGTCCCCCCGTGGCATCGCGCTCGCGCCGTCGCATCTCCATCAATCGAACTCATTCTTGGTTCGTTCGGTTCATTCGGCGCGTTCCAAAACACGCGTAAACAAAGAACAATGCATTCATTTTCATGTTGTTATTTTATTTTTATTAATTAAGTTTTGCACAGTTATAATTGATTTTATTTATTTTAATATTATTATTATTATATATTTTTTTTACTATGTTTTGTTTTATGTATTAGTTAGAATTTAATAAATATACCTACCGCTGCCAATTATAATATGAACAATATGTAGGTAGTTCAATTTATAATTTGTAGAAACAAAACATGATTATTCATGTAACGTTCCGTTACATTACCCCCGGTCCCTCATAAGGATTTTATTTTAAGAATAAAATCCGCATGATAAACTCGTTACGATATCCTTTTATTCATACATTTACTTCAATCATTCCCTCATCTCTCAAAACCAGTCATAATAAACAACACACAATATTAAAATTGTGCGACGTGTCCTAACATACAAAAAAAAATCAAACGACTAATATATTCGTCATTGACTTTGGTAACAGGTCTTAATATCGTTTAATAGTGTAAGGGGAAACGTAACAAAGATCACATTCATTTGTAGGTAGGAATTTTTAAGTCCTTAATATGCCAAGACCCTAAATTTTTACCAGACGTATCCTCCAAAACATACACTAGTGGTGATAGCTTTTGAATGACCCGGCACTTAATGTATTTGGGAGCTAATTTCTTGCTAAAGTGCTTATCCTTATCGCTCAGGACGTAAGCACGTTTGTATACTACATCACCAATATTAAATTCGAATACGAATACATATATAATTTAAACGTAAAGCTACGTCTTAAATTATAATATGATGTATTTTTGACATGTGCGTGATGCAAGGATTTTTGGACTTGATCAAAGATTGAACTTAGGCCTCCAAGGTTCTCCGCGTATACATCGCGAGGAAGAAACAGAACCTCATCACCCACGTCTGTATCTGTATAGTGCGCACCACATAATACTATTTCTCGTCCAAAAACTAGAAATGAAGGTGTAAATCCGGTGGCTTCGTTAACCGAATTATTTATTGCAAATTGTACTTTTGGAATAAATAAGTCCCATGTTCGATGATCACCGTCCACGAAAGTGGAAATGCAGGTAATTATCGTTTTATTGTACCGCTCCACGGTGTTAACTTGGGGGGTATATTTGGGTGAAAAGAATACGTTCGGTATTTTATACTTCTTAAACAAGTCTTGAGTGTGTCCGCTAATAAATTGGGTACCATTATCCAGGAAAATACTTTGAGGAACACCGTGAACAAGGAATATGTGTTCTTCCATAAGTTTAACAATAATCTGAGAAGTAGCTTTTTTAATTGGAAAAATATGACAAAATTTGGAAAAACAGCAGGTCACTACTAGTATGTAACTATTTTGTTTTCGTGTGACAGGAAGCGGTTCCATTAAGTCGACAGAAATCATTTGGTACGGGCGCGAGCATTGCTTAGGACGTCCCATTTCACCTAGAGTAGCATGGTTTTGAGTTTTGTACTGTAACCAAGTGTTGCAAGAACCAACGTATTTCGCTATATCTCGATGCATACCCGGCCAGTAATAACTAAGAGCAACGCGCCTGTAGGTTTTAAAAATGCCCAAATGACCTGCGGTTGCCCTGTACTCGGAGGGAACGACTTCCTTCCAAGAAAATTCATTAGTAAGCAAGCATTTATTCTTACTAAGGCGGAAGAGAGTGCCATCCTTAATTTGGTAATTGGGAAAATTCTCAGGTTTCGTGACACAGTTATTATAAATGTTGGTATACCAAGCATCACTGGAAGTCGCGAATGAATTAGAAGTGACCATAGCAGCAACAGGTACTGCTCTTGACAACGCATCGGGAATGACGTTGTCGACACCCCGACGGTGCTTTATATCAAAATTAAATGAAGATAAACGCACACCCCAACGTGCGAGCCTTCCCGTAGGATTATTAAGAGAAAGAAACCACTTTAACGCACTATGATCTGTGTACACGGTGAACTTCTTCCCATTTTCCAAATAGCATCGCCAATGCTCCAATGCCACAAGAACAGCTAGCGTCTCCCGCTCCGTTATGCTATAGTTCTTTTCTGCCGCCGTTAATGATTTGCTCATGTAAGCTATAGGGTGCTCTTTTCCGTTTATAGATTGCGTGAGCATACCGCCTATCCCATAGTTACCTGCATCCGTATGCACCTCAAAAGGAAGATTGTAATCGGGGCAAGAAAGAACAGGTGCAGAAACTAAGCATTCTTTTTGTTTTTTAAATACGATTTCCGCCTCATCAGTCCACTTGAAAGGTGGAGTGTTCTTTTTGTTTGAAGTCAGCTTGTTGAGCGGCCCTGCAATTGTACTAAAACTGGGAACGAACCTACGATACCAAGTTGCCGTGCCCAGAAATCGCTTCAGCTCCTTGCGATTACTAGGGGTAGGGTAGTTAAGGATAGCTTCAACCTTTTCTGGATCGGTTCGCAGCCCATTCGCATCAACTACGTAACCTAAATACTTAAGTTGACTTCGAAAGAACTCACACTTACTCAAGTTTACAGTAAGGCCCGCTTTACGTAATTTGTCTAAAACGCGAAGTAGAAGGGACACATGCTCCTCAAAACTATTACTAACAATAATAATATCATCTAGATAAGCAAATATACGATGATCTATGTTACCTAGTAGCATATCTACAAGACGCTGTTGCGTAGCGGGAGCATTTGTCAAGCCAAAAGCCGTGGTTTTAAATCGAAGAGTTCCTCGACCTAGAACGTAGAAAGCCGTCTTATCTCTATCCTCCTCTGCAATCGGAATTTGCCAGAAGGCTTTGGATAAATCCAGACTAGAAAGAAAACGGGCGTCGCGCAGATTATCCAAAATCTCGGCAATGTATGGCAGGTTATAAGCATCTCGTTTTGTTATTGAATTTAACTTTCTGCTATCTAGACAAAAACGAGGCTGTCCATTCTTTTTAGTAACGAGGAGTACCGGAGACTGCCACGCGCTTTCGCAGTACTCCACCACATCTAGTTTCAACATCTCGTCTACCTGTTCGACAAGGATCTTCTGCTTCTCAGGTGAGAGCCTATAATATCTTTGTCGGACCGGAGGAGAATCGCCAGTATCGATGCGATGGGTTAAAAGGTGTGTACGGCCTAAGCCTTTAACCTCAAATGAAACGTCCCTAAATTGCTCAACAACGTTATCAGCAATAAAGCGTTGAGACTCATCTAAGCTATCATAAGACTGTATGAAAGTTTGGTGATTATTCTACTAATGAATTATTTGACAAATCTACGGAACCCAAATATTTCGGACACAATTGAAAGGCGCGCCAGAAGTCAATACCTAGAATAAGCGATGATTGAACTTCTGGAACTACGTATGACTTAATTATATGAAATTGGTCCTCTAAATGCACTGGCACATTTATATAGCCAGTACTCTTAAGTATCTGACCACCTGCAGCAACTATCGAAGGTGTACCATCAGTACATAGCTTAAGGCCACGACTGACTAAGGTGTTATGAGAATTATTTCCTAATATTGTAATAGCTGACCCGGAATCCAGGAGGCCAGACGCTGTAATATCGTTAATTTTAATATTCACATATGGTCACAAATCGCCCAAAGGCTTAGTATGCAGAATTGAAGACATTTTGTAACTGTTGAAGAACAATTTAATTGTTTTCAACCAATTTTCCCAATCCTCTTTATTAAAGCGACCTGCTAACGAGGCTGAGTCGAGACAATTCTGCATACTTAGTTTTTTGGTTTTTGAGCTTTGTTACAATTCGGGCAATCTGGTTTCTTGATACCTTTGTGACCACACTTAAAACACATAATTTCTTTATTCTGACAATCCCTCAGGCTATGCGAATTATTACGGCATCTAGGACAATACGGCAATTTTGCCACGGGGATGGAGTCACTAGTATTTAGGGCATGTAAATATTTTTCATTCACATTGTTATTCAAATTTTGTTTATTATTATTTTCTACATTTGTTTTATTGTTCCCAAACTTACTGTTAATATTATAGTTTTGTTTGTTAGCTATATCGGTTCTTTGTTTGTATGCGAACTCAGGTGCTAACGTGTCAGAAGTAGGAGCGGCAGGTTCGCGAAACTGTGCCATGCGTGATTGCACGTTTTCGTAGTTCCTACAAAGACTTCTTAACTGGTCAATCGATGTGATCTGAGATGCCGAGGCCAGAGTGCTCGCGTAACACGGTCTAATGTTGTGTAATAATAATATTATTTCTAGCTTATCCTCCTCTGCAAAAGATCTCGACAAGCGTGAAAACATTCCTAAAATAATGGATAGGTAGATGGTAATGTTTTCCTTTGCTCCCTGAGTCCTAGATCGAATCTCAGACAGCAGAAGGTAATCGTAATCCGCTCTGTCGAAGTCCTGTTGCAGAAGAACAATAAGTTCATCCCAAGAAGAAACCTGTTGCTTTACGCTTCTAAACCAATGAAGTGCATCGTCCACAAAGATTTCCGTAGCGAATGATAGTAATTTTGCGTTCGAAATATTACGAGCTACACTAAATTCGCTGACTCGCTGAATAAAAGCACGTACGCAAGACTTGCCGTCATATTTTAGTTTGGCTAATTCGCAATTTTTAACATTTCCTTCGCAAGTCACTGAAATGTTTAATCTCTCCGTTGTAACTTGCGGATCAGAATGCGGGATGGTAGTAATGAGGGGGTCTATACTTTTCGCTTTTAAAGATGTTAAAGCTCCATAATATTCTTTAAACATACTTGTACATTCCGTATGCACGTCCAAGAATTTATCATCCCTACTTATCCTGTTCAGTCTATGATAAAGATGATGGAAAAGATTTTCGATTCTCCCCAAAATATTCTTGTCCTTGGTATCCATCTCAAGGCTAGACTTAATTTTATTTAAAATTTCCAGACAACTATTTAGGTCATCAAGGGGGTCAAGATGGGAACACAAAATATCCTCAGACAAAAAAACTTGGCTGAGCTTACAGATCTGCCGCCTAAGATCCGCCACAGTATTAGCTGGGGTTTCACCTCGTACGGCTACCTCGTTTTCTAATTCCGACTTTTGTAATGATAGGTACTTAATAGGGTATGCCATTTTAAATACGGATAAAAAAAAAAACAAAATGAGAGAAAGTTGTAAATAGCACACAAAAATTTTATGGACAGAAAAAGAAAAAAAAAATACTCCGTTCCGTTATAATCTACTTTAACAGAACGCTGTGTAAGTAAGAAGTAAAAGAAAGAAAGAAACAAAAAAATTGCGAACAAAAGCAGACAAAACAATTTTTGCAACTGGTGTGAAGGTTATGCAAAGAATTGGAAAAAACAGCACGATTCAAATTTTACCACGGCTGGTAGCAATATTATAAAAAAAATTGAACAGCCTGTATAAAAAAAAAACACCCTGTATATGTGATTTTTTTTAACGTTATCACTATATACTAAAATAACGGAAATGATGAGATTATAAGACTTCACTCCAGTTGATGCAAACAAACACACAAAGCGTTTTACAAAATAAAAAAATAAAATTACCCACTCACCGTACAATAACTAACTACTAACTACAGAAGCGAGAACAGACAAAACCACGTAATTGGGCGCCAGTGTAACCTCCACCCGTTTATTCCCACCTAGGTAGGTGATTAATTATAAATAAAAAATAAAACGGGTGTGTACCTTGAAAATTTATATTATATAAAAAAAAAACACAGCCGGAGGCACACGAAGATTTGTGGGTCGTGGATTACAAATTTGTCTGTAGTCACCTCTGCAGGGATAGGTACCCCCCTGTAGTTGTGGCGAGATTCCGCCGCTGGCCGGAGATGGAAGTAGGCCGAGGTTCAGTGCTGAGCTGTACGGTGACTTCACCGGTGATGGAGATGGCGCGCACGTGCGACTGGTGTTGCCGGAAGCAGGCTCCTCGGATGACCTCGGTTGGTAGGCAGGCCCGAACGCGAGGATGCTGCTGGCTCCTTAAAGCCGGAAGGAAAAAACCCTAATTCGGGATCTTCACAAAAGTATTAAGTGCAAGTATTAAACTTGAACACTCTCAACTTAACCTTTTTTTTTTTATATAAATTTGGATTTAACGGCCGTGTCTGCTAGGACGCTTGACAGGACGGAAAGTGGTCAGAGGTGACACGCTCGCATCAGCCTAGGAGCGACTGGCCAGTGTGTGTCCCCGTGGCACCGCGCTCGCGCCGTCGCATCTCCATCAATCGATCAATGGTTCGTTCGGTTCATTCGGCGCGTTCCAAAACACGCGTAAACAAAGAACAATGCATTCATTTTCATGTTGTTATTTTATTTTTATTAATTAAGTTTTGCACAGTTATAATTGATTTTATTTATTTTAATATTATTATTATTATATATTTTTTTTACTATGTTTTGTTTTATGTATTAGTTAGAATTTAATAAATATACCTACCGCTGCCAATTATAATATGAACAATATGTAGGTAGTTCAATTTATAATTTGTAGAAACAAAACATGATTATTCATGTAACGTTCCGTTACAGTTTGTAAAGGTATTGAGTTCACACCATTGAGTACATTGCAAACTAAAGAATTAGTTCTTAAAATAGAAAAGTTTTTAGCGCTACTTGCCACATTTGATAATTTACAATGTTATATTGAATTAAATTGCTCGGATTTAGAAGAACAGTTATCTGAGAGAGACTTGATAGAAGATAATTTCTATAAATGCATTGCGTTGTCTCAAGAACTCATTTTTCGTTTGTAAAATTGAACCAAAGCCTGAGGGCTCAGATTGCAGTGTAAACAATAGTCAATGTAGTCATAAATTTAATTCTGTAAAGTTACCTACAATAAAATTACTATCCTTTGATGGTAACTATTTAAAATGGTTAGAATTTAGAGACACTTTTGATAGCTTGATTAATACCAATGACAATATTCCAAATATTAATAAATTTCATTATTTAAGGTCATCCTTAGAAGGTGGAGCATTAGTTGTCATAAAATCTATTGAATTCACGTCAAATAATTATAAAGTAGCTTGGGATTTAATTTGTCAAAGATATAACAATAAAAATTTACTTATAAATAATCATTTAAAAGCATTATTCAGTATTGAGCCATTAACAAGGGAATCTCACAAAGCTTTGAGATATCTTATAGATTTAGTTTCAAAAAATTTAAGAGCATTAAATACTTTAGGGCAGCCAACAGATAAATGGGATGCTTTAATTATTTATATGGTGTCCACAAAGCTAGATAGCACCAATAGTAGAAAATGGGAGGAATTCAAGAATGGGTTTCCAGAATTGCCTACTTTAGAGCAATTCAATGATATCTTGCGTAACAGGGCAGATGTCTTGGAAACAATACAGGCCCAAACTTTAAATAAAAATGATAATTTTAAACCACATGGTTCTAGAGAACAAAGGTATTCGAATGCTAAATCTTTTGTTAGTTCTATGAGTAGCAACAATTCTTTCAAAAAGTCATGTGATATTTGCAATGAAAATCATCATTTGTATACCTGTTCAAGGTTTAATGATATGTCATATGAAGATAGGTATGATACAGCCTTTAAGTTAAAATTATGTCTCAACTGTCTGCGTAGTGGACATACTGGCAAACATTGCTTTCTAAAAGGTTCCTGTAAATATTGTCATAAGAAACATAATAGTTTGTTACATAAAGATGCTACCGTAGGATGTAGTACTAGTAGTTCTACAAATAAGAATAACTCAACATCAAATACATTGTCCGCAACACTTTCAGCTGTTACCACAAGTCAGGTATTATTGTGTACAGCAATGGTTGAAATTGTTAATCCTGTAAATAATCTTTCTTACCATGCTCGAGCTCTCTTAGATACAGGTAGCGAATTATCATTTATTACAAAGCAATTAAAATTTAAATTAGGATTAAAGACAGAATATACAGAACCAATACACATTGCTGGTTTAGATAATGTGAAGTGTGACATTTCTGAGCGTTATAATTTAAATTTATTATCTTGTACTAATAAATCGTTTAACTTAAAAGTGATGTGCTTAGTAGTACCACAGATAACTAGTAGTTTACCAACACTAAATGTTGATGTGGAAAGCTTGGGGCTGCCGGCTAACATAACACTTGCAGACCCTGGGTTCCATAGTCCCTCTGACATAGACATATTGTTAGGGGCAGACGTTTTTTGGGAAATAATGGGTACCCAACAAATAAGGTTAGGTAAGCATCAGCCTATATTACAAAACTCCAAGCTAGGCTGGCTGGTGTCTGGACCTATAGGCATAATAGGACAGTCTTATTTGTCACACTCATATGTAAATGTTTTGAATTGTAATGCTATAACAGATATTCATGATTCTTTACAAAGGTTTTGGGAGGTCGATGAATTGCCTTCAAACAAAATGTCATACACACGTGAAGAACAGGCTTGTGAAAATAGTTTTAAACAAAATACAAGTCGCTTACCAAGTGGTAGGTTTTTAGTTAAAATGCCATTGAAAGAATCACCAGAGGAGGCACTAGGAGATTCATATAGTATTGCCAAAAGGCGTTTTTTTAGTTTAGAGAATAAATTAGATAAGAATCTTAATATTAAAAAACAATATGTAGAATTTATTAAAGAATATTTAGATTTAGGTCATTTGCAAGAAATAGAGCGCCCAAAGTTCGGGAATTACTTACCCCATCATGCAGTATTGCGTGAAAAAAGCGAAACAACTAAGTTTAGGGTAGTTTTTGATGCCTCTGTGAAGACAACCTCTGGAAAATCACTAAATGATATCCAGATAGTAGGGCCAGTAATGCAAAATGATTTATTTAATATTATGGTAAGGTTTCGCACTCATAAATTTGTTTTAACTGGTGACATAGAGAAGATGTATAGACAAATTTCCCTTGATGAGTCACAACGCCATTTACAGTTAATTGTGTGGAGGGAAGACACATCTCTACTACTCAAGGTTTTACAATTAAACACTGTGACATATGGCACAGCGTCAGCACCTTTTCTAAGTACTAGATGTCTTATGCAATTAGCTGAAGAATTTTCAGATGTGTCTATTGCTAATACATATAATTAAAAATGATTTCTATTAGGATGACCTAAGTACTGGAGCATCTTCAGAAAAATAATTATTCAAAATCTTTAAGTCAGTGACTGAAATATTAAGTTCAGCATCATTCGTGCGTATTAGACAATTAGTGCGTATTATTGTAAAATACGCACTAATTGTCCTTATATATTTGAAAATGATGTTAATAATGATACATTAAATTTAACAAAACAGTCTTGTGTTCTAGGTTTAAATTGGTCACCTACAGATGATTTGTTTACATTTCCAATCGATATAAAAATTGATACATTAAATATAACTAAACGAACAATAATATCAACAACTTGTAAATTTTTTGACCCTTTAGGTGTTTTATGTGCCTGTATTATTCTTGCAAAAATAATATTGCAACAATTATGGAGTGCTAAGATAGACTGGGATGATGATGTACCTGATAATATTAAGAATTCATGGCTAAAATTTACAAGAAACCTTGCCGAAGTGTCAAACATAAACTTAGATAGAAATGTTATCTGTGATTCACCAATATCAATAGAGTTGCACTGTTTTGTAGATGCGTCACAAAATGCGTATAGTGCTTGCGTTTATTTAAGGACAACTAATCATAATAATGAAATTACAGTTAAGCTTCTGTGTGCTAAGGCTCGAGTGGCGCCATTGAAGCCAACCACCATACCTCGTTTGGAGCTCTGTGGTGCCTTACTCGGAGCCAGACTATGTGTAAAGGTATTACAGTCACTACGTTGTAACATTAGCAGTAAAACTAAATATATGGACAGATTCAATGGTAGTTCTTGGTTGGCTCAAAACTCAATATAAACAACTCAATCCTTTTGTACGAAACAGGGTAAATGAGATTAATGAAATTACAGCAGACTATTCGTGGCGACATGTGCTTACTGACTGTAACTCAGCTGACCTAGCCTCAAGAGGTGTAACTCCACAGCAGTTACACTCCTCAGCCCTGTGGTGGGAGGGACCTTCATTTCTTAGAAGGGAACCAAGTGAGTGGCCTCAGCCTAGTGTACAAAATTAAGAATTACCAGAGTTAAAGGTAGTAGTTACTTGCATTGAAACTAATTTCTTAGATTTTACTAGATATTCGAATTTTACTAAACTTAAAAGAATTTTAGCCTATGTTCATAGATTTGTTAATAATTTCATTTGTAAATATAGTAAAAATAAAACTCATAATAAACTAACAGGTTACCTTAGCACAGATGAGATTTGCAATACATTAAAAACATTAGTTAGGTGTTGCCAAGTGCAATCGTTTTCAAGTGAAATTAACACAATAAAAATAAATAAAGAGCTTCATCATAAGTCCAAATTGCAGACTCAGATGTAATACTTAGAGTGGGTGGTCGCATACAAAATACTAATTACAGTTTTTGATAAAAGGCACCCTTGAAATGAAACTACTTTTACGGATTTTATCGCGGTTTAATTTTAGATTTTAGTTCCCGACGTTTCGAAACCTTTGCAGGTATCATGGTCACGGGCAGACTGAGATGGCGTTCGTCTTGACAGAAGATGTTGCTCGTTCTACCTTCATATTTTAATTAATTATTTGTGGTCCGACCTACGCAGTATGAGCTCACTGTGTCTTGATGTCTTGCAGCGCTGCTCTTGGGTTTGGCCTTGAGTTTATTTATTATTGGATCCCAAGTAGGTGATATCTTCCAGCCATCTTCTCTATTGAAATTAGGGTGTTTTTTAATCTCAATAGCCTCGCGAAACATCCTAGGTAGGAATTTGGATTCTTTAGCGAGGATCTGTGGTTGGTCAAATCTAATATAATGTCTAACAAGTTTCATTTCAATGTCTAACATTCGCGTAAACCTAAGAAACCACTATAAAAGGCACCCTATTATACTTGATGCCAAACATAATTTTACTAAGCTACTAATGAGACATGAACATATAAGACTATTCCATGCCGGACCACAATTACTTTTATCTTCTATTAGAGAAGAATATTGGCCTATAGGTGGTAGGAACTTAGCTCGTAGTATATTAAAAAAATGTATAGTATGTATACGTTTTAGGGGAAAAACATTACAACTTATAATGGGTAACCTTCCTAATGTAAGGACAAGTGTTACTTTTCCTTTTTATTCATGTGGAACAGATTTTGCAGGTCCATTCATGATTGCAAGTAAAAAAGGTAGAGGCAATCGTGTAACAAAATGTTACCTATGTCTATTTGTATGTCTTTCAACGAAAGCTGTTCATTTGGAACTTGTTAGTGACCTTACTACTGAAGCTTTTTTAATGTGTCTAAGGAGATTCGTTTCAAGAAGGGGAAGGCCTTATGAAATTTACTCAGATAATGGAAAAACATTTGTAGGGGCTAATAATGAATTGGGTAGAGTATTAAGTCCAGTCGCGAAGCTGTGACAGAGTATGGCAGCACTGAAGGCATTCAATTTAAATTTATTCCTGCATATTCGCCACATTTTTGGGGTATTTGGGAAGCTGAGGTAAAATCCGCTAAACATCACCTTAAAAGAGTAGCTGGCAACGCCGCCCTAACATTTGAGGAACTCGCTACGTTGTTCACGCAGACAGAAGCGATACGTAATTCACGTCCCCTATCTCCCCTATCTTCAGACCCTTCCGATTTCCTTCCACTTATAACTTGCCACCATTATATTGGAGATTAGGTCGTATATCAAAACTCCATCAAGGAGAAGATGGCGTCAGCAGAGTGGCTGACATCCTCACAAGGGGACTCACCTCACACTCTCCTCCCAAAGGGGACCATCAAGAGGGCGGTCCACAAATTTTGCGCCATACCGGACGACGACTGAGGCTGCAACTGTTGATAGCTGCGCTATCAAGGCGCAGGAGGATGTTACGCGCACACCGTTTGTGCGCGTTTCCGAACGCAGCAATTTGGAGGGGCGCGTAAAGGACGACATTGCCGCGCGCGCCATGGCCTTTTCGCCACGACACCGACGCGACCACACGTCTTACTATTAAGCATTTTTGTATAATTGTGTTAAAGAATACACGCCTAATTTTGTACTACAGTCTCGTTTTATTCAGTCTGAAGTTTTACCCTCAAAATGTGCCAAAACCGCGGGCTTCACCTCTTCATCCGTGTTAAACTTTTTTCTAACTGTTTCCTCGCAAGTCGGATTTCAATTTTGAAAATAAATAATAATCGCTTGGGGCCAAGTCGGGACTATAGGGTGGATGGTCAAGCTCCGTGAAACTTCAGTCTTTGATGGCAGCCTTGGAAACACTCGATGTGTGAACCGGCGGGCGCTTTGTCATGAAGCAGCAACACTCTTCGCGACAGTTTCCCTCGACGTTCTTTTTTGATAGCATCTCGCAATTGATGTAGGAAGGAAGCGTAGTTCTCGCCCGTTACAGTTGTGTTGCGTTTTATAAAATCCGCCAGTAAAATTCCTTCGGAATCCCAAAACATTGTGGCCATGATCTTTTTTTGTGACTGAGACACCTTGGCTTTTTTGGGCCGCGATGGGCTGGGACGACGCCACTCCATCAGTCTCCATCGATTCCTTTTTTAGACAAAGGATCATGATAAAGAACCATAGTTTCATCTCCTGTTACAATTGAATCCAAAACATCAAAATGAACACTTTTACAAATACTTTTAAGTGTGGGTATGTTTGATTAATCCAATGTGGGTAGGCCGGAAACTTTTTGACTTTACCTTACTGAGGTACAACCCTTTTTTCAGTTGAAAAGTAGCCTATGTCCTTCCTCAGGGTCTAAATAATCTATGTATTAAATGTCATTGCAATCGGTTCAGTAGTTTTGGCGTGAAAGCGAGACAGACAGACAGATATACTTTCGCATTTATAATATTAGTATAGTACGGATTAGTATGGATTTACGCTTTCATTGCAAACGCTGGCTTAACCGCAAGAGAAACATCAAAATAATGTTCCACAATATTGTACAACATAAAGAGATCTACAAAAAAGTTTAAAAAATTATACGTCTATCTTTTAAGATTGACTCACAATAACCATTCTTTTGACTATTAATTTTATTTCAAAACAAAACATTGTTTCGAAGCTGTTTGTGTTGAGATGGTACTTATCCTTATCAAAATAAATACGACTACTGTGACAAGTATTCATTTTTTCTTTCAAACGCTTATTCTCACGTTGTTTTATAATGATGGTATGAATGCTTATCAAAATAAAGAACGTTAAAGAAATTCTGTAGCGTATATTAGCATTGCTCCCGTGCGAAGCCGGAGCGGGTAGTCGCTAGTATTTTATAAAATAAAACCTAGTTAAAAAAGTTTAATCTTCTCTATATGCAGATAGTCTACATAAATGTACCTACAAATATTATTAAGCTGAAGAGTTTGTTAGTTTCAACACGCTATACTCAGAAACTACTGGTCGATAGGAAAAAATGTTTCTAATTTTTAAAAGGCAATAGGATATATACAATATATCTTACAGCTAAGGGCAGAAGTACCGTGGACTCAAAAAAAATAATCCGATTTAAAAAAAATCTTAACTCATCTTTTAACCACTCGGACGAAGTAACTGGGGCAAGCTGTCCAGCAGCAATATCGTCAGTCATACCGAAAGTCATGGATGCAATATTTTCCTATTCGGAAAATTTTATTCTCAAATTCTGAAAATTAAATTTGAGTGAATTTATTACTTTTCTATTATATTTATTTCATCTAATTGATAATAGTCATTAGTCGTTTCTGAATATATAAAATACAGCGTTTGGTAGCGGTGATTAGACAAAGAAGAAGTAGCTATTTGTCTAATTTCTTTTATCCCAAATTCTGTCAGAATATTTTAGATTCTATTTTGTGCTAATAAAGGATTCTCTGTCAATAAATTCTTAAGTTTCAATGCAAAACTCCTTCCGAACACATCAAAAACGGTTTCGCTCTCAGAATTTATACCATAATTTAACTTTTTGAGATCAGAAACACCTTAAATAATTTCTTGGGTTCTCTTTTTAGGTCTTGCAGTATTTGCAGTAGACGTCGTATTTACAGTGAGTGGTGCTTCTGGTCGTTGTTCGAATTAGCTAATATTTCCTGGTTAGTATTTGGGTGCGAAGATGTAGCAGAGCTACTGTCCTGAGAAACAGCGTATTCATTAGAAGGACCAAGATTCTGTGAAATGTAAAAAAATATTTTTTTCAGGTACCTCAGAACAATGAAGAATGGAAGGAAATAGAATTAGGTTTCAGAACCAGGTGGAATTTTCCTGGATTCCACGGCTATAGACGGGAAGCATGAGATAATTCAAGCCCCACTGAATTATGGAAGTGAATATTTTAATTTCAAGAGTTCCAACAGAGTGGTTTTGATGGCTGTGGTTGATCACGACTATTGTTTTCGCTATTTTAATATTAGGGCAAATGGAAGAAATTTAGATGGGGGATATTTTAAAACAGCAAATTACGTAGTGATCTTGAAAATAATTTGCTTCCAAATGGATGTTTTTTTGTTAGAGATTATGCGTTTCCACTAAGAACATATTTATTAAAACCATACAGTAGCAGAAATCTTTCGACAAAACAAAAAAAAACAATTACAGAATCTCTAGAGCACGGAGAATCGTCGAAAATGCATTTGGTATTTTGGCAAGCAGGGTTAGAATTTTTCAAAAGCCGCCCACTAATGATGCATCCACCGATAAAATTATTCGCAACGCATGCGCACTACACAATCGGTTACATCTCACAAGTCCCTGCCATTACTTTCCAAGGGGTTGTGTTGATGAAGAAGATTTAGAATCGGGATCCGTTTCTGAGGGGATTTGGAGACAAGAACTTAAAACTATTTTGCCAACTATCACTGACCATAACATCAACCATGCAGCACGTATAGCAAGGGAACTTCGAGATAAATATACAGAGTTTTTTAATGGGGCAGGTGCCGTATCGTGGCAAAACAGAATGATTTCATAATTAAAAGAAACAACAAATATGCCTAGCCTAAGGAAAATTCTTCACTGCCAATCGTATAGATTGATTAGGGACTCCAAATTATCATGGCGTTTAGAGCAAGCTGTAGTCTCTAAAATTGACCATAAATCATTATCTAACGGATTAAGATCGGGACTAGACAACAGTCAGTCTTCAGCTCTGATGAAGTCCGAAACGTTCGCTTCCAACCAAGATTGCGAGGAACGAGCATGACCTGGCGCCGAGTCTTGCTGGAAGGACCATACTCAAAAAGAATCTGCGACTTCCCTTTGCCTCTTCTTCTTTAAATTATCAGTTAAGAAGTGACTAGTGCGTCTTTTATAGGCTGCAAGTCCTAAGTCATCTCTTAAAATATGCGACATGGATCTAGGTGCTATCTTCATTTCCCGAGATAAAATCTTTTGCTTTCGGACAGGATTGCTTCGAATTCTTTCCCTTACTGTTTTGAACATCTTTTTCGTACGAACACTACGTGGACGGCCAGATCTTTTTCTGTCACAAACAGAGGGAATGTCATTGTACCTATTAATAGCCCGGCACATGAACTATTTACTAATACCAAGGGTAAGGAGAGTTTTAAAAATTGCATTTGGCTCCATACCTACTTTGTGTAATGCAATCACAGCACGGCAGCGATTCGGTTTTCGTTATCGCCCCACTCCATTTTAATATCGCAAAATATTATACAATGTATTGGCGCCAATATGAGAAAACACAATGAGTAACCGTATAAAAATGACAGATTCGAAATTCAAATGAAATATTTTAATTTTTTAACTTTAACAGTATTTAAGTCCAGCGACGTCTGGAAATTTCTGCGGTCAATTGGAATCGGTAGGCCTAGCATAAGTGCCGATAAAGAAATTGACCTTACTGCCTTAAATCACCATTTTTCTCTTCCCCCTATTACTCTTGACATTTCTACTAAATCTTCCACTCTTCTTGAGCTTACTTGTCTACCGGCTCCTCGCTGTCCACATTTCAATTTTTCTCCTGTTACTGAAGATGACGTCAGAAAATCCATTTTAGCCATTTCTTCCTCTGCGGTGTGTAATGACAACCTGTGCTCTCGCATAGTATTCCCCATTCTCCCACAATAACTCCCCATTCTTACACACTTATTCAACTATTATCTCTCATCCTGTTCCTTTCCCTCTGCGTCGAAACGCGCTCATGTTATTCCTCTCCCGAAATCCTCGAATTTTGATCAAAACCTTATATGAATAACAAAACATAAAAAATATTAATTAGTCGACAAAATATATCCGCAAAATTCAGATTATGGATTAATTTCGTTAAATTCCAATGGTACTGACAAACAAATTCCCATGGAAACGGGGACCACCGAACACAACTGAAGTCCACGCGGATGGAGTCGCGGGCAACAGCGAGTTTATACATTTGAAACCTCTAAAATTGACTATCTAATAACTCTACTAAATGATGCATAAATTAAACTTAAAAACCTTCCTCATTAATCAAAAATGCATCAAAATCCGTCAAGTAGTTTCAAAGATTTAAGTAGTCGAGGATTTAAGTAGTCAATTTTCACTTTGATCGACCACTTTCCAATTTTTAGTTTCTACTTTTTTTAGGTGAATGACATTTCTGCGATATTCTATTCCTGTTAAATCGTTCCTTACTTTAACGTCTCCGCCATGTACATCAGTTACGGTATGAGTTTCAGGGTTAAAGTTTGGTGTTAGTTTATTTTCCTTTATCATATTTTTATGTAGACCTTCTCATCGATTTCTAAGTTACTGTCCACAGCTGTCCTTTTCATATCCGCAAATTCTTTTCGTTTAACTTTCTTTTCTTTGTCTCTGACTTTTTTTTTTTTAAGGCGGGAAAATCCTCAAGGACACCCGCCCTCCCGGGGGGGAGGACGGGTAGTGTCTGACTCTTACTAACTAAACCTAACCGCCGGGTAACGTCAGCCGCGTTTGATGCCGGCACGTAGAGTTACATGAATATTACCACACAGTGCCGGCCGCGGGGATCCACCGGCCGTTGAGTGGGGCCAGCGCGGCGGCTCGCTTTCGCATTTGTTTGTGGAGGCTGACGAGTAAAGAGCGTCGGCTTCCTCGCCTCATACTGCTTCAATTTTGATTCAGGGTAGGCAGACTGAAATAGATAAAGCTTTCAAAGAGGCTTTCCTTTTTTACAAAAATACTAGTCCGTGTGAAAGAGTGTATATTCCCAAACAAAAGTCATCCAAAATACTAGCCTGTATTATTAATTATTTAAATGAAATTGTTATTCCAGAGAATATTAGTCCAGACACCGACTTTCACACTTTTCAAACCGTAATATATAGCGCAGCTTGGACTGCAGCTAAAATGAACGGAACAAAAATAGCACTTCAGCCATCTGAAAACCTTAGGGTAACTAAAAGAGAAAATAAGCCAAATTGGCAAAGACGCTTGGAGCGGAAATTACAGGACCTTAGATTTAAGATAGGTAGAGTTACGCAATTTATTAAAGGTAATGCTAGTAGGAAAATAAGGAATTATGTCCAAAGTGTTATTAGTCAGTATAAAACCCAATCGCTACACGAAGAAGAACCAAATTCACAAGCTATACACACACTAGACACCTTAAAACAAAAATTATCGGTTGTAACGGGCCGGCTCCAAAGATACAAAGCATGCACCTTTAGAAAACAACAAAATTTTCAATTCACTCATAATGAAAAACTATTTTACCGTAATATTAGAACAACAACAACCAACGTACAAGAAACTACAATAAATAACAGTGAACATACCAACCTGGAACCAGAGACTTTGCAGAATGTCTGGGCAAAAATTTGGGAGACTCCAATACAGCATAACGATCAGGCTGATTGGATAAAACCAGAAGTCGTGAACACCAGCGAAAATGTTCAAGCTATGGTATTTGAAAGTATAACACCGCAAATATTTCAAAAAGTCCTGTCTCAGTTACATAACTGGAAGGCCCCTGGTTCCGATTATATTCATTGCTACTGGTACAAAAAGTTTACAGCAGTTCATAGTTATTTATTTAAGCTTATTAATAATTTTATTCAAGAACCTGATTCATTACCGACATACTTGACACTAAGTACAACTTTTATGATTCCAAATAGAATTCCAATAAAAAGATCTTGCTAATCCTGCGAAATACAGGCCAATCACATGATTGCAGACTCTGTATAAAATTGTGACATTCTGTCTGTCTGAATTAATATACCAACATTTAGACGCTAATAATATCTTAGCTGAACAACAGAAGGGATGTCGCAGGTTTAGCCAGGGCTGTAAAGAACAACTTATAATAGATTCAGTAATACTAAATAGAACACACAAAACGAAAACTGACCTATACAGTATGTATATAGACTATAAAAAAGCTTATGACTCTGTCCCCCATTCGTGGCTTATTAAAGTTTTAAATATTTATAAAATACACCCAAAATTAGTATGCTTTCTACGAAATGTTACGGGAAAGTGGACGAAAGTTACAAACCCAATAAAAATACAAAGGGGCATCTTCCAAGGAGATGCCCTTAGCCCACTGTGGTTCTGCCTAGCTCTAAACCCGCTTTCCAATATTTTAAATTCAACTACACTAGGAACTCCTTTGCCTTGTAATAATAACAGACTAACAGAAGAAATTAAATTAAATCATTTGCTTTACATGGACGACATAAAATTATACGCGAATAGTGAGAATGAACTTCATGAACTTGCAGATTTAACAGAGCAGTTCACTAACGGAATATCAAAATGGAATTTGGTATAGATAAATGCAAAATAAATTCAATTAGAGCAGGACAGAATTATCAGCATCATTACACCTTAGCAACGCTAGAGCAAATAGATTCCTTAGATGAACAAGACACTTATAAATATCTAGGTTACAACCAATCGTCACAGATCCGCTATAAAGAAACTAAACTAAAACTTAGACAACAATTTCAACATAGATTAAATATAATTTTGAAAACAAATCTTTATTCTAGAAATACGATAAAAGCAATTAACACCTTTGCTGTACCGTTCCTCACATATTCATTAGGAATTATTAACGGGTCTAAGTCTAACCTAAAAAATCTTCAACGTAAAATAAATACTACTATGACTAAATTCCGAAAACACCACCCTAGATCTTGCTTACAAAGACTGACACTGCCACGAAAAGAGGGAGGCAGAGGAATCATAGACATCACCAACTTACACAATAAACAAATATCAACACTTAGACAGTATTGAAATGAAACGACTTTTACGGATTTTATCGCGGTTTAATTTTTGGTTTTAGTTCCCGACGTTTCGACACCTTTGCAGGTATCATGGTCACGGGCAGACTGAGATGGTGTTCGTCTTGACAGAAGATGTTGCTCGTTCTACCTTCATATTTTTAATTAATTATTTATGGTCCGACCTACGCAGTATGAGCTCACTGTGTCGTGATGTCTTGCAGCGCTGCTCTTGGGTTTAGCTTTGAGTTTTTGTATTATTGGGTCCCAAGTAGGTGATATCTTCCAGCCATCTTCTCTATTGAAATTAGGGTGTTTTTTAATCTCAATAGCCTCGCGAAACATCCTTGGTAGGAATTTGGATTCTTTAGCGAGGATCTGTGGTTGATCAAATCTAATATAATGGCTGGAGCCTTCAGCATGTTCGGCGACTGCAGACTTCGTTGAGCGGCGGTGTTTGACGTCAGCTATGTGTTCTTTTACGCGGGTCCCTATGCTTCGTTTAGTTTGACCGATATAAGAGAGGCCGCAGTCACAATCTAGTTTGTATACTCCTGCATCTTGTAGAGGTATGTGACACTTGACAGATGGTAGGGACTGGCTAATCTTCTTGGGCGGCTTGAAGTATGTTTTAATTGAAGCTCGCTTCAGGATGTAACCAATCTTGTCAGTGACTCCTCGGACGTATGGTAGTACAGCAGGCAAACGATCAACTGTGGCTGGCTTCACTCGGTTTCTGTGACGGGGCCGTGGAACTTGGAGCTTGTTGTCTCGCAGTACTTGCTTGACGTGTTGAAGCTCAGCGGCAAGGTGTCTGTCATCACAGAGTCCGTGTGCTCTCTGAAACAAAGATTTTCCCACGGTAGCTAACTGTTTAGGGTGGTGGTGAGATTCACCGTTTAAGTACCTATCTGTATGGGTCTTTTTGCGATACACGGTGTGACTTATGGTCTGATCAGGATCACATACCTCTACAAGATGCAGGAGTATACAAACTAGATTGTGACTGCGGCCTCTCTTATATCGGTCAAACTAAACGAAGCATAGGGACCCGCGTAAAAGAACACATAGCTGACGTCAAACACCGCCGCTCAACGAAGTCTGCAGTCGCCGAACATGCTGAAGGCTCCAGCCATTATATTAGATTTGATCAACCACAGATCCTCGCTAAAGAATCCAAATTCCTACCAAGGATGTTTCGCGAGGCTATTGAGATTAAAAAACACCCTAATTTCAATAGAGAAGATGGCTGGAAGATATCACCTACTTGGGACCCAATAATACAAAAACTCAAAGCTAAACCCAAGAGCAGCGCTGCAAGACATCACGACACAGTGAGCTCATACTGCGTAGGTCGGACCATAAATAATTAATTAAAAATATGAAGGTAGAACGAGCAACATCTTCTGTCAAGACGAACACCATCTCAGTCTGCCCGTGACCATGATACCTGCAAAGGTGTCGAAACGTCGGGAACTAAAACCAAAAATTAAACCGCGATAAAATCCGTAAAAGTCGTTTCATTTCAATGTCTAACATTCGCGTAAACCTAAGAAACCACTACTTAGACAGTATTTCTTTACAAAATCAGAATCATCTACACTACACAAATTAATAGTAAATAACGACCTAAAGCTAACACCACTTAACCTAAAAGACTCGACGGAACAGAATAATGAAAAGCAAACTCAGGACCGGGATAAAATTGTTGAGTGAAGCAAGAAGTCCCTGCATGGAAGACATCACCAAGACCTTTGCCAAGGAAATGTCGACAACGAAGCGTCGAACGCATGGCTGAGTCGGGGTGAGTTATTCCCGGAGACTGAAGGCTTTATGTTAGCTATACAAGACCAGTACCTCTACCATGAGTTGCCATCGAAAACGTCAATGACGTTACTACAGTCGATAGCGTATAAACGCGGATCGAATAGTTTTCAATCGGACTCATACCATGAGTTTAAAAAACCTTGACGCGCTCGCTATCGAGAGCTCGATTGTTATTGTAGTATTCGTGTTGTCATACTTGTCATGTTGTCGAACGTGCCTAACTTCATGCCTAATGTAGTTGTTTCTTTCTAACGTTGCTTAAAAGACAGAGTAAGATATATATTCCCGAAAAAGCTTCAAATCTACACTAATAATTTCGTGCAGGGCTACGGCAAACTCGATCGAAACCTTATATGAATAACAAAACATAAAAAAAAATCTATCTATCTTTGCCGTTGAAGTTTCGCAAAGTGTTTTTTTTTTAATTATGCGTTTGATGTAAATATACGAACTCTTTTGATATCACAAATAGATGGACACTTGCTCACTTGCTTGCTCTTTGGGGTTTTAGTAATTTTTCATTAATAAATTGAAAGCGCGGTGTTGTGGGTACCTAGGAATGGTTATGTGGCGCATCTTTGGGGAGTACCTATGTCTTGCGGTTGATCGCGATTGTTTTGTTAAGCTGTTTCATATACCGATAAACTGTGCATCTATTGAAACTAATATTATAAATGCGAAAATTTCTCTGTCTCGCTTTCACGCCAATCCTACTGAACGGATTGTATTGAAATTTGACGGATAGCCTGATGGAAATGGAGACCACCGAACGCTATAAACTGAAGTCCACGTTGACGGAGTCGCGGGCTACAGCTAGTGTTTGAATAGTCCTAAAAATTTTAAACCTCATAGAGCATAAAGTATTCAGTATATTATAATATAATGTAATATTACTTAACGAACTATTGGTTGGGGTGGAGATCTCTGTGAACGCTGACTTATTTCCAGCGTTTCCTTAATAATGAATTTATTTGTTTCATTGTAAAAAAGTGACAGCGTGTATTCAATGTAAATTGACTTTTAACTAGTGCTACTTGATTTTAAATACTTTCTTGCCGACATGATTCTCACAAGAAATACTCAAAACTAAACAATTACTATAAACCGAATACCGTTTCACACCTTGTTTAGCAAGTGAGTTACTTAACTACAATCGTAAAGGTATTTGTCGATACCATATGTCAAATTTGTGACTCATGGTACCGTTTTCTTAGAGAAACCACCGCAAAACGTTACGCGCTCGCTACTCGCTGTCGAAGACGTTTTTAATGTTTCGATAGGTTTTATTTGTCAACTCATACTACCGATTTTAGTTTGTCAAGTGACCGCTAGGGGCGCTGTACATTTTGTCATAGATATTTTTTACGCAAACGCTAGCGAGCCCGGTCGCTCAAAACTCATGGTAGAGGTACAGGTTATTGAGACTAGAAACTATAGAAAGTTTATTATTAAGAACTTGAACACTGATACCTGCCGAAAATGTAATAGTTGCCCAGAAACTATACAACACATAACTGATGCCTGCAAGTCTTTAGCCCAGACGGACTATAAACATAGACATGACCAAGTCGCTAACATCATTCATCAGAGACACCTTATTATAAATATAGCCCTGAGATTGTTTTAGAAAATTCTACTACTAAACTTTATTTTGACCGAGCCATTCTAACTGACCGAACAGTACATTACAACAGACCCGACATTACACTTATTAATAAAATTACCAAAACAGGATACTTAATAGACATCGCAGTACCAAACACACACAGTTTGCAGACTACCATAGCGGAAGAATTAGCTAAGTATACTGAGTTGAGAGACGAGATCTCCCGAATTTGGCATCTGCAAAAGGTAACAATAGTACCCATAGTTTTATCCACAACGGGCGTAATACCCAAACAACTACATCAGTCTCTTAATACTCTTAATTTGCCTCCGAGCACCCACTACTTGCTGCAGAAAGCAGCAATTCTTAACACATGTAGAATAGTTAGAAAATTTCTTCAATGTGAGCCTGATACCTCATGCTGTAAGCATAACTTAATATCCTTAGTAGAGACTTATACTGATGATCACTTGGTTTTGGCCCGTGCCATCAGTTAAACCGGTTCGCCGAGAAACATAAAGTTTTACAAAAATAATAATAATAATAATCTCTTTATTTCAGAAATAAATTCCATAACATAATATAAAAACATAAAATTGTTAGTAGACCCCTTAAAAACTATGTTAGTGTAGAAATACAATACAGAGATATTAGTAGCATGAAACTTAAAAACTATGTTAGTGTTAGTTATGGCAATGACACTCAGGTGACTGTTGGTACTGTCCCGCACCCTGCGCAACAAGGATGCTGCTCGCTTGCGCCTGATTGCAGCGAAGCTGTCAGTCCTACCCTCTTATTTTATTTTTAAACTAGCTGTGCCCGCGACTTCGTTCGCGTGGTTGTTGAGAACAAAACAACGTCGTTTAGTTAAGAGTATATCACCTTTTTGATGATTTAGATAAGAGTCCTGACTTTGGTATAGTTGATTACGTTAATGCTTCTCTATAAACTATGTTAGCGGTGGAATTACCCGGAGCATATACAAAAAGGTTGTTTGGGTTGCTAACACGTGATAGAGAAACATAGAGTTGGCCGTGTGAGAGTGGCGCTCCCGATCAGCAGACAGCCGGACTTCGCGTTCCTGGATACTCTCTTGAGAACGCAAAGTCGCGGTCCGAGTTCTTTGCGAACTTAACCGTGACTCCCTTTCGGAGAAAGTCTCGGACTGTAGTGAGACGGCATTTCTCTCTCGAACAGCTGACAGCCGTACTTCGCGTTCCTCGATGCTCTCCTTCCTACAAACTTAAAAGAACGGTGCGTCGAACAGTCTCGTCTGTTCGTGGTCGTGACTCAACGAATTGGCTAAGTTACTGTAAAACGATTGGCAATAATGGACACAAACTACGAAGTAAATAAAATACTACTTCGTACTTCAAACCAATGACCAAACGAAACCAAACAGCCAATACTTATATTTCGACCAATTTAGAACAACGATTATCTTCCAAGCAACCTAAGACCTTTTACGACACACTCGAGAACTTTTAAGACACCAAACGAAACCCAATTTGTCCAGTAAAGACGGTCGATTCTCGCGCGGAATCTCTTAACACCGCGATTCAGAAAATGACGTCATTTGCACGACGCCATCTATCGGATTTGGATTTCAACTATCAACATTAGTTCTACTTTTAGTCTTAAGATGTCGTTGCAAGTACTATACTGAATTGCGTAACGTAATATTTTACTTCTTGAACTCACTAAATTAATCATATCTTTTGATAGAGTGAACCGATTTCGATGAAATAAAAACTTAGTTATACCTCAAGTTGCGTATAATTTTTGTATATAAACATTATCTGCATTGAATTCGTAGATTTTACGTGATGCGCGCACAAACAAACATAAAAACAGACAAACAGACAAAAATGATGGAAATGGGTTCTGTTACTTATCTTTTCACACGCTGGCTACTTTTTTTTTCAATTTCTTAAATGTACAAAAATGACTTTTCTACAGATTTATTATATGTATAGACTATTGATATGTACATATTTCACTAAAATTGTAACACAGAACCGGCGGGTGGACTTTTTGTTTGGTTTTGTATATTTTATTTAGTTATTATAGTTATCCTACTATTAAACATATTCATATTGTTTATGATATATAGGTATTATACATACAAATATAATTATATGTCCCTTGCTTACCCGAGTAGTGACGATGAAACCTTTTTATTAGCTTCCAGTAATTATAGTTTTACTAGCATTCCGTCTTTAAGTGAAACCCTCGAGTCGCAGTTTTCTGGTGTTCCCGGGAATCTGAATGTAGTCCATATAAACGCACAGAGCATTCCGGCTCATTCCATGATATGCTGGCAAGTTTGAATTGTAAGAATATCCATGCAATTCTTGTGTCCGAGTCTTGGCTGAAACCTTGCCTACCTTCCACTTCCTATTCCCTACCCGGGTATCAACTAATTAGAAATGATCGTACAAACGGTGTTGGTGGCGGTGTTGCCATATACCTTCGAGCACAAATTCCTTTCTCCATCGTCAGTATGTCAGCACAGCCACCCCCACTCAATGCTGGGGAGCATCTCTTTTTAGAAGTCACCCTCCATAGTGCAAAGGTTTTGCTTGGCGTTTATTACTGTCCTTCTTCGCGTGTCAATTTCTTTTCCTCTTTCGAAACTATCCTTGAAAACCTTACTCCTTCTTACAGTCATACCATCGTTATGGGTGACTTTAATACCTGCCTTATAAAAAATGATTCTCGATCCTCTACTTTTAAGTCTACAACTCAATCGTGCAATATTTCAATTCTTCCACTTGGTGCCACCCATCATTTCCCTCATTTTGTTCCATCACATCTTGATCTCATTCTTGTCTCTTCTAACGAGCATGTTACTAAGCACGGCCAGTGTTCAGCTGATGCCTTCTCCTATCACGATCTTATATACCTTTCCTACAAAATCCACCCTCCTACAACGAAACGTCCGATCCTGATGCGGGGTAACTTTGGTGGTATGGATTTGGACAAACCGCGTGATGATGCTGCTGGCATTGACTGGTCGCATCTGGTGGCTGCTGAGTCGATAGACGATAAACTGGAAATCTCTAATGCAACTCTTATGACAGTCTACGACCATCATGCTCTTGTGCGGCCGGTCAAAGTCAAGCATCTCCCAGCACCTTGGCTTACAGAAGAAATAAAAAGCGTCCTAGAAAAGAAAGCTGTAGCCAAAAATAGATTTAAGCGCAGGCCCAGTACATCGACTTGGGAAAAATCACTAATCACTGCAATAAGGTGTGTAGAGGTGCTCAACGCTGACACATTCATGCATCGGTCGAAAACAGCGAATCCGCAAAGGTTTCCCACTCCCATTGTCCTAAGAAACTTCCAAAGTTTCTTAGGACAATGGGAGTGGGAAAGCGTCACGACGCAATCTCTAAGGATGTTGACCTTGAGCCATTAAATTTGCACTTTAGCTCTTCGTCCCAATGTGATGGGGCTTCCAAGGCTATCACATTAAATGTTCTTTCGTCCCTTCCAACTCTCGACTACTCACAATTTTTCTTTGATCAATTCTCGGTTTGTGGTGTGAAGAAGAGCGTTTTATCAATTACTTCTAACGCTGTTGGAAGCGATTGCGTCAGCCGCAAAATGATACTCCCTATCCTGGATGAGATCCTTCCTTTTATAACCCATATCCTAAATTATTCCATTTCTGTTGGAGTCTTTCCAACTGCTTGGAAAAAGGCGCAAATTATTCCCCTACCCAAAAAACCCAATCCCGCTTCTTTCTCTGAATATCGTCCTATCTCCATTCTACCCTTCCTTTCCAAAGTTCTTGAGCGCCTTGTTCACGATCAAATGACCGCTTTCCTGCACAAGACCAACCTCCTAAATCCATTCCAGTCCGGATTTCGTCCAGGACATAGTACAGTAACTGTTCTAGTAAACATTGCGGATGACATTAGAGCGGCCATGGAGCGTAACAAGCTGACGATTCTTGCTTTGCTTGATTTCAGCAATGCCTTCAACACCGTCGATTTTGATATACTCCTTGGCATGCTGCGCTCTCTTAACATATCTCCAACGGCAGTTGATTGGTTTCAGAGTTACCTGTACGGCCGACGGCAACGTATATCCATTGAAGGTATAACCTCTTCATGGTGTGATACCCATGCTGGCGTACCACAGGGCGGTGTTCTCTCTCCGTTGCTGTTTTCTTTATTTATTAATAATATTTCAGATTATTTTCAACGGTGCTGTAGTACCAATTAGACACACAGTTAGGAATCTGGGTATTTATATTGACCGAAATCTCACTTGGGGCCAACAGATTCGAGAGGTAGGTCAAAAATTGTTTCGCTCGGCTGGTTCGCTTAGGAGACTTCGTCACTTTCTACCAACTGCCACTAAAGTTGCACTTGCGGAATCCCTTTTGCTTCCCATCCTCGATTATGCTGATGTCAGCTATCTTGATATAAATAAGGCGCAGCTAAATAAACTTGAGCGTCTTCAGAACTTTTGCATTAGGTTCATATTTGGTTTACGCAAATATGATCACGTGTCTGAATTTCGTCTGAAGCTCAAGTGGCTCCCTATTCCCCTTCGCCGGAATGCGCATATTCTTTCATTACTTTATAGTACTCTTTTTAGTCCTTCAACTCCCATTTATCTCAAAGAACGTTTCCAGTTCCTTAATGACACACATTCACGATGCCTGAGGTCATCGGAAAATTTGCGACTTAAGATGCCACCTCACTCCACAGGATTCTTCGATAGGTCTTTCACTGTGCAAGGTTTGCGCTTGTGGAACAAACTCCCTGCATCAATCAGAAAGGCTCAGACACTTAGCACCTTTAAAAAACTGGTAAAAGACCATCTCCTTTCTTTAAAGTAGCCATTTTAAACACTGATTATCTGATTACTGTATGTATTCATTTTATTTCTTATTTCTATGTTATGTATGTTTATGTATACCTTTACATGTTTTTAACAATAGTGCACCACCTACCTCTGTACATACTGATAATTTTCCTGTCCATCCAAAGGTTGTCTGGAAGATATCGCTTTTAGCGATAAGTCCGCCATTGTACCCTAACATTGTATGTATTAAAAATCACTGCTGTAATTCCATGGTGTACAATAAAGAATAATCTAATCTAATCTAATCTATAATTCCGTTTGTCTGAAATGGCACTAGTCTTGTTTTTTACAATTGGAACGACAATAGTTCTCATCATATCTTGTGGCAGATAATCATGCGACAGGCAACAGTTTAAAAATAATGCCAGAACTTGGGGCAGATGTATACCAGCATGCTTCAGGTGTTCCACACTGAGCCCGTCGAGCCCCGGGGACTTGCTTCGTTTCATGTGTACTATTACATTGTTGACTTCCTTTTCTGTGAACCTGATTGTAAAGTCGTGAGCCAGAGGCTGGTCAAGTTCACCCTCGACACACGACGGGCCAAGTGGTGATTTCACAGTAAACAGGTCTTTGAACATGTTCGAAATCTCCGCCGTATCAGTAAGACCATCACAGGAAAGCTAGCCCTATGGTTCAAGTTATTTGTACTCTTTCAAAAGTTCTTAAAATTATTTTCGCTATGGAGACAAGCTATCCTGTCCATCACTATTTGGTCCTGATTGTCTTGGCACCATTTCAATTTAAACTTAAATTTCTTTCTAGATTCTACCATATTTCTATAGAGCTGGCCACTCAATGGTTTACCAGCTTCCAGCCACAACTTGAAATTAAGTCTAGCTTCCCTGTGCGAGCCACTAACGTGCCTATTCCAACCCCTAACGTAGCCCCCTTTTCTATAACAGTGAGGCTTCTCATAAGTATGGTACGCAGCATTACTCAAAATAGATATGATGCCTTGATACATGTTATCGATAATAGCACGATGTCCCAAATTATGACAACTACTGTCAGCACAAAGACGGAACTCGTCTGGAGAATCAATGAGCTTCAATTTGTCATTGCACAGTTTATGATATTCAACTAATTGTTCTACATGTCTGTCATATGACTTTATTGTCCCTGGTATGAATCAAAAACGTTTCAGATTTAATTACATTAAAATTACAATTTATAACCAAAGGAAAATGGTCAGACCACAACACGTCATACCTCACACTCAAATAAACAATTGTACTGTAAGCGGACTCCGTAACCACGCAATGGTCGAGCCATCTTTTACAATTATGGGCTTCACTAATGTAAGTGAAAGTGTCCGAGTTTGTATCTAGCAACAGTTCATCAACACATTTCCACTTTTGCTCTAAACAAATTTGTATTAACTCATTACCAAACAATTCACGTGGATGAGCATTAAAGTCACCTAGAATAAAGCAAGCTTCTACCTTTTGTTCATCAATAATTGCATTAATCCGGCTCAGGCACTCGGTAAATTCACTTAAGTTCTCGACACTATTCGTAGGCATATATACACTAAACACCAAGATTGATCTATCAGATAACGCAATTTTAACAGCTGATAACCGCACATTGTTACACGTAACGACAGACACCATGTGAAAAACACTTTTTCTCCAAAGTAACGCGACCCCACCATAGGACCAGTCGACGTGTCCACCGCTGAAGTACAATATCTGCTGATTTGCATAATGCTCGCACACCATTCATACTCCTCTGGAGAGATTTACAGTTAAATGTGACCACTGTTGTATCCATTAGCAGTTGTCTTTATTCTCCGCAACCTGCCGCTTTGCAAAGTAAACAAAGCGTCTAAATGAAATTCCATCAGACCATAGTTTAGCATCCATAAATATATTTAGTTTGCTTTGTGGTACAAGTATTTTGTAAGCATCATAGTCTCTTTTTTTTTTCATGTTAATCCTTTCCAAGGATATCTGTACTTGAGTCCTATTAAATATATGTCGCGGATTGAAACGGATTATCATCCACGTGATCATCGTTGATATCCAAAATGTTGGTTTCTTATAGCAGTCAGTGCGCACACCTGGCGCTGGCGCCGTTCCGAGATCAAGTGAAGCTCAAAACGAACGAACGCACTACTGACAGACACATTGACATTGACAATTAATCAACATTTGACAGCTAACCACTTGAAGACGTCTGTGCAGCTAGTGTGATGTTGCTTACGAAATTTATCAAATAGTTAGTTATCTCTAACACGGCCATTCTACTTGTCAACGCGCTCTCGCGTTGCTGTTCAACGTCAAGTTTGTTTAACTCACGCAACATACGCGCATAAGCAAAGCGTTTCTGGAAGCTTTCAACTTTTCCCGAAGCAAAGCGTAAAGGCTATCAGCAGTTAGTACTATGGTATATCGCAAAGCGTTGGAGCTTCCAGCATTAGTCAGTTACAGAACTTCGAACACATTGCAAGGCGTTAAAGCGTTCAGCAACAATCATGGATCAAACGGACTTGAGACCAGTCTCACTGCAAAGTATAACAGCTTTCAGCAAATCATCAGGACAAAGCGTTAAGGCTCTCAATCCATCCCTGCCACAAAGCGTAGTAGCTTTCAATGTCCAAATAAAACATTTTATAAATCAACATTAAACACAAGACGTTTATTAATATACAGCGACAATCAACAAACTTTATATGTCACTCAAGTAATCAGTCAAATTACTAATCAACATACTAAGTTACAATACCAAATTGAGGAATACAATTTTGCTCTGAAGTATTTACTATGAGACATCTTCCGATTCTGCAAGATCAAGACATTTTGACAATCCAGGTAGGCTAGCTGAATACTGGCGTAGTCGTTCGTGACACACATATTGGGCTCGTCCGCCAGATAATGGCTCGACCATATAACGTTCATTCGAACAAACCTTAGTAACCTTGCATGGACCATTAAATTTTTCACATTAGCTTCTTAAATAACTACTGGGTATGAAAAGAAAAAAGCTCATTAGTCCCTCAGTTAGATAATTGAAAAGTATTAGACACGTATTTTTTCCTTTTTCAGAAAAACTAGAATTGACAAGGATTAACTGTTTTAAAGTTTAGGAGAGGGGGCTTGTGACGTAACGATATGGTAAAATTTATAAACAATCGTGACTTCACGCGTAAGTTTCATTCACTGTAATTTGGTCAATTTATGTTTGCGGGACAAATTAAAAAATACGTATCCATTATTATACAAAAAACTACAAGACGGACACTGCAAAAAAAATTTGTCGTCATCCCTATTATTCGCGGATTTTTTGAACTAAGACTAGATCACCTACTTCGAAAGGACGAATAGCGGCTTTATTAACGTCATAACGTTATTTATCTTTTGTTGCTTGCTCGTCCATCCTAATTTTAGCTGTTTTCCTTATTTCCGTCAAATCCTGTTCCATATTAGTACCGAGATCAATCGTGAGATAGTTCAGTCTAGGTGGGCTCTTATTACAACCAAATAATAATTGAAACGGACTCTTTCCCGTACTTTTGGATACAGTACAATTTAGAGCTAATTAGACTTCACCAATAACAGATTTCCAAGAACTGTTGTCATGATTTTCAGCGACTGTAAAACAATTAGTCAGTACGGACATCATTCGCTCTACCTGTCCGTTGGCACGACTTAGACCACTAGCGATTTCATGAAATTCTATAGACCATTCTTTACAAAGGTTTTGAAAATCTTGTCCTGTGAATGAGGTGCCTTGATCGGAGATAATACGTTTGGGTGTTCCGAACATGTGAACAAAGCTTCTAAGAGCTTCACAAGCAGACCGGGAAGTTGAATCTTTAACAGCGGTTAATTGACAAAACTTATTGAAAGCGTCAATGATAACAATCACATATTCTTTTGAAACTCTTCCACCGGTTAATTTGCCACTGGTATCTATGTGAATAGTGTGGAACGGCTCTGCAATCTTATCAATAGGATGTAAAGCAGGTTGCTTTTTACCAGAGGGGTTCTTAATTATTTTACATGGCAGACAGTGGTCAACATACGCTCTTACGGATGAAGTCATATTGGGAAACCAAAAATATTCTCTTATTTTTGTCAAAGTGATAAGACTTTGACAAAAATAAGAGAATATTTTTGTCAAAGAGAAGCCAACCGAGATGTTTCAATTCGTCATGGAACCTTTGAATTAATTGCCAACGAAAGTTTTTGGGTACTATAACACGACTAAGAGTTTTACCATCTACTTGGAAGTTTCTGTATAGTAAATTATTTTTATAGGTATATAAGACGTATATAAGAGGAGGAGCTCGTGGCTAAGCTATAACCGCATAAGTGATTCGATCACAGGTTAAGCTATGCTTGACGCGGTTGGTCCGTAGATGGGTGACCATCTTTGTCATAACGAGTTCCTCCGTGTTTCGGAAGGCACGTTAAATTGTGGGTCCCGGCTGTTATTCCTACATCTTTGACAGTCGTTACAGGTAGTCAGCAGCTTGAACAAGTCTGACAGCCAGTCTAACCAAGGGGTATCGTGTTGCCCAGGTAACTGGGTTAAGGAGGTCAGATAGGCAGTCGCTCCTTGTAAAACACTGGTACTTAGCTGAAACCGGTTGGACTGGTAGTCGACCCCAACATTGTTGGGAAAAGGCTAGGCTAATCAACGGCGGATCCAGGGGGGGGGTCATGGGGGTCATGACCCCCCCCTGAGCTGGTTCCAGGACTTAGGTGGACCACTAATTGAACATAATGATTTTTTTAATTAATTTGATATAATATATTATATATCAAATTAATTAAAGAAATAAAAATCCGAATAAAAGTATACAGACAACAACACCTTTATGTCGACTCGTAAAAGAACCATTAAAAGCTTTCGATAATTTGCTAGGTAAAAATGGTGTTCTGCTAACACACCAGCGAAACAAATACCACGAATTAGCTGTTGAAGCAGGGAAGAACTTTTTATTGAGTTTTCATAAACCGGCAATTAACATTATGAACCAAGTAAATAGTCAGAGGCTGAAACAAATAAATGAAAATAGAGAACGTTTGCGACCAATCGTAAAAAGTATAATATTTTGTGGCCATCAAAATATATCGTTACGTGGCCATCGCGACGACGGTAAATTGCGGAACTATGACAGCGTAGTAGCCGATGAAGGGAATTTTAGAGCCCTTTTAAAATTCCGTATTGATTCTGGCGATATTGCATTGCAGCGACATTTAGAATCGTCAAAATCCAACGCCACGTACATCAGCAAGACTGTACAAAATGAGTTGATAGATGTTTGCGCAGAAATTATCCAGGAAAACATTTTACAGAATGTGCGGAAAGCTAAATATTTTTCAATTTTGTTTGATGAAACAACAGATATATCACATATCTCACAGCTCAGCCTATCATTCCGATATTTGCATGTTGGTATTATTAAAGAACATTTTGTGACTTTTTGTGATACCTATGATGCTCTTAGACGTGAAGACAACAATTCAAGAGACATAGAGCCTCGATTGACAGGTGTAGCATTGGCGAAAATCGTTGAAAATCTTTGTACCAAATTTAACTTAGATTTATCTTGGTGTGTGGGTATTGGAACTGACAGCTGCTCGGTTATGGCATCAGATACAAAAGGGGCAGTGCAAAAATTCATGAAAATAGCCATTCATGCTAAACGTTGCCCGTGCAACAACCATGTGCTCAATAACTCATTGGCAAGATCATCCAAAGTAGTTTCCTGTCGCAATACATCTGGCACAATGAGAAAAGTTGTAGCATTCGCCAATGCATCCGCTAAGAGACATGAAATTTTCAAGGTAGAACTCGGAGCTGCCATGCAAGGTATTTGTGAGACACGTTGGGTAGAGAGGCATGATGGGCATCTTCAATTTCAAGGAGACAACTTAGTCAAAATTTGTAGCGCTCTGGAGAAGATTTCTGCTTGGCAAGACAATAAAACTGCTAATGATGCGCATTGCTTGCTGCAAACATTGCGCAGTTCGGACTTTATTATATTCTCCATCTGTTTAAGTGATGTATTAGGTGGGTACTTCCCTAAATTATTTTATTTCTTATTTTTTAGCAAATGAACTTATACGAGTATACTAAACCTACTTTAAAATTATGTAATTGTTTTGTTAATATTTTATGCCACGAGTACATACCGTTTCTATCAAGTTATAAATTCTTAGTTTATGCACTACGGATACAGTCATTGACTTTTTATTTTTCAGGTACTACTGTATCTTTAAGCAGAGTACTGCAATCGAAAACAATTGATTTAAAAAAATGTACGGACGCTATTAATGATACTTTAAGTGTTTTACAAAATAAAAGAGAAAATGTGGACGTAATCTACCGACAGCTTTTTGTAGAGGCTAAAGAAGTAGCTGAGCAGCTAGATGTAGAGATTAAATGCCCCAGGATGGTATCAAAACAAATACATAGGGCCAATAACCAAATTGCTCAATCTGCTGAAGAGTATTTCCGCAGAGCTATATACATCCCTCTTCTAGATTCAATAATAAGTGATCTCCAGGACCGCCTATCTCCTGATGTACTTAATTTGTTTCAGCTAAGCGTTTTCATGCCAAAAAGCGAATATACTAATGAAGACATTGAAACTGTGGAACAACTGCAACTAGCTACCGACTATAAATTATTACTAGATAACACTCCAGTTTCTGTCATTGTTAATGAATATCGGTTGTGGATGGTGAAGTGGCAGGCGTGGCAGCGAAGCCAGGACGTACCGCAGTCGATTCCTGATCTTATTTTGAATTGTGACATCGATATGTATCCTAATATAAGAAAATTTTTATGTATTTTGGCTACACTACCTGTCAGTGTAGCGACAGCAGAAAGATCTTTCTCTACGTTGCGCAGAATTAAATCGTGGCTAAGATCTTCGATGGTTGAAGATCGACTAACCGGACTGGCACTTCTCCACGTTCATAAAAACGTACCCATTGACGTAAATGACGTAATAACGCGTTTCGGGAGAAGACGTCAAAGAAAAATTGATTTTGCTATTTAAATATATGTATTTTGTCTGTTCGTATTTTGTTTGTTGAAAACCCTTGTCGTACCACCTCTTCACTTTTGCGGAGTTTTGCGTCATACCCCTCGACATACCTCTAGCTGTTATGACAAATCATCCACCACGGTTATGGAATATTAATAGGCTGCCTCACTCCGTGTGCGATAGTGCTTCCCTAGATGTCTTCAAGAGAATATGGCAATATGTACGTGTATATGTACAAGTTATTAGGTGTTAAGATTTCCAAGTGTACAATAACGAATGAATATTTTTAAGTACAGTACTTCCGTACATTAATAAAATGCCTACTTTTTACTTGTATCTATTGTTATCAAAATTAAATTGTAAGTTTTCGACTTGACCACGACTATGTGACCCCCCCCTGGTGCAAAAGCTGGATCCGCCCTTGAGGCCAATGATGATAAGACGTATATAAGACGACCTAAGAGTGGCATCAATCGTATCGTTTTCTATTGATTCTATAATTCGTTTAATATCAGAGTCTAGTCTTTGTTCGGACTGCAACCAATCATCATCTACACGTGAAACGTTCACCTCTCTGCAGTTAGTGGGGTTACGGCTTAAATAGTCCACATGCGGTATTCTTTCGCCCTTTCGATACTCTATTTCGAAGTCGAAAGTTTGCATGTATGTATGCCCACCGATGTACTCGAGGTAAAAGCTCGCGTTTGTGACGTGATGCCTTTAAGGCGTTACAATCTGTAATGACTTTAAATTCTCTGCCGAGGAGGTAATGCCGAAAATGTTTTAGTGCTTTAAATACCGCTAGGGTTTCCAGCTCGTAGTTGTGGTACCTACTTTCTATATCGGTGGTTCTTTGACTGAAATAACCGACAACTTTTAATTGATTGTCGACTTTTTGGAATAAAATTGCTCCATATCCTATCGAACTCGCGTCCGTGTGTAATTCGATTGGTTTATTCGGATCAAATATTGTTAATATTTAATTTTATAAATAAATATATATACGGCTTAAATAGTTAATGTTATAAACAGGTGCAGAAGTTAAATGTCCTATCACAGTAGTATGAGCCTTTGTATGCTCGGGAGTCCAGTTCCATTTAGCATCCTTTTTAGTGAGGACGTACAGCGGTGCCATGACAGAGGAAAAGTTAGGCACAAACTTTCGGAAGTACCCAGCGAGGCCGTTAAATTGACGCAGCTCTTTCACACAAGTGGGTAAGGGAGCATTGGCTAAAGCTTTTATTTTTCCAGGATTAGGCTTGATACAATTGTTACCGACAACGTAGCCCAGTGTACTCGACTGAGGACTTCAAAAAGGTGCACTTTTTCTAATTAAAAGCGAAACCGGCTCGTGATAAGGCAGACAATACCTAGTCAAGGTTCTGAAACGCATCTTCCTTGTTGTTTGAAAATACAAGTACATCGTCAATGTATACCAAAGCTATCTCGTCCTTTAGCCCTTTGATAGACGGAAGGTGCGTTACAGAGCCCAAAAGGCATTTTCAAGTACTCCCAAACACCATCTGGCGTGATAAACTGTCTTTTCGATGTCACTCCGGGATGCCATCAAAATTTGGTGGAACCTTGAGGCCATGTCTAAGCTCGAGAAATAAGAGGCCTGCCCAAGGGCATCAATCTGTTCCGATATTAGCGGTAAGGGGTTACTATCGCGCACGGTGTTGGAATTGAGCTCTCTATAGTCTACACAAAGACGGTCGGACCCGTCTTTCTTCTTTACAAGCAAAGCAAGACTAGAAAAAGGTGAAGAACTCGCACGCACTATACCCTTTCTCTCCAAGTCAGCTATAATCTCTCGGATTACAGTTCGTTCAGAAGGGGCCAACCTATACGGGTGTATTTGTACGGTAACGGTCATAAGTGCAGTAGCAGTTTCACAAAACTATCGCATTAAAACAAGTTGCACTTACGACCTTTTTCTATAACAAACATTTTGCACACATACGCGGTCTCGCACTCTTTCATCATTATCTAGTCAGAAAGAGTGCGATATAATAATTTGCCTTGGTGACAAACCAGTTATGCGATGACGGACGTATTGAGATATTGTTATTTAATTTCAATAATGCAGATAAGTGTCTGTTTGGCTTAGCGGATAACGCATTGGTCTAACTGAAACGCTCATTGAGACCTGCAATCGAACCCCACTGCAGTATACACTTTTTGTGTTTTAATCATGAATTAAGAATGGCTACACTAATTCTATAGTTAGTTATATGGGATGAAATGTGTCGCGAACTTATTTACAAAAAAGAATGAAAATGAGGGTAAATGTAAAAAAAATAATTAACTAACTACTAGATTTTAATTTAATAAATTAGTTACGACGTTGTTTGTTGGTGAACTTTGTTCGGAGCGTTTGTATTATCATTGCGATTAGTGTATTTTTATTATCTTTATTCAAAATGCAAGCAAATATTACGATTGATGCCAGGGCAAATATTGTCGCTTTACATCAAAATGGGTTGAATATTTCTCAAATTTCAAATGAAACCGGCTTATGTGTAAGTATTTTTTTAAAATTGTAATTATGGTTGTTGTGGTCTATATTTTTTTATATAATCACTAGTTGCAAGTTTATAATAAAATTTTCGTTTTTCAGAGAAATACTGTTAGCCGTTGGATAAAGAGGTTCGAGGAAGAAGGTAGTCTGCAGTGTCGTGTAAGAAGTGGAAGGCCACCGCTTATAAACCCGACTCAGCGACGTGCCATGGTGGAAGAATATGAAACAAATGGTTTCATTCCAACAAAAATATTTGCTGATCAATTTGATACGTCAGTACGAACTGTTCGCCGTGCACTCCATGCTGAAGGTTTACATCACCGGAAACCAGCTAAAAAACCGTTTTTGACACAAAAACACAAGGAGGAACGACTACGTTTTGCTCGAGAATATTTAGATTTTAACTGGGATACAACCATATTTACCGATGAAAAGACTTTCAAATCTTGCCAGAAAGGAAGACTTCATTTATGGCGAAAAGATAATACTCGCTGGTCTGAGCAAAACATTATTCCGAATACAGAATCCGGTAGAATAAGTGTGAACATGTGGGGGTGGATTAGTGCTCAAGGGCCGGGTGAACTGGAATTCATACCTACGCGTGCGAACAGCTCTAATTACGTTGAAGTTTTAAATGACATAATGCTACCTACTGTGCGTAATGTTTACCCCATAGAAGAATGTAGTGAACTAAATTTTGTTCAAGATAATTGTCCGATACATCGTGCCAGTATTGTAAAAGAGTGGTTTAGCAAGCATAATGATATTAAAGTTATTCCGTGGCCAGCACGTTCCCCTGATCTAAACCCCATTGAAAATATATGGGGTTTAATGGTTCAAAGATGGGAAGCGCGAGATGAGAGATGTCCTGAGCAGCTTAAATCCCATTGCACTCAACTGTGGGAGAATTTACGCGGCACAGATATATGTGCAAACATTGTGGCCTCCATGCGGCGACGTCTGCTTAGCTGCATTGAAAATAATGGAGGCCATACTAAATATTGATTACGCTGTTTTTTACAGTGGGCGTACTGGTCATAATAAAAAGTCATACGTAATTTATTTTGATTTTAAGATTGGGATTAAGCTTCAATCTTCTTTTCTCTTTGAGAAAATGAATATATTAAGCTATAATCTCATAAAGTCAGAAGTATAATAACACTTCTATTTTAATAATTTTAATATAATACAAAATGATAAATTATGTTTTTAACTTTATTAACAATAATATAAATAAATGTTTCTTCACATTACCAAATATTATTTTATTTGAACCTAAAGTTATTATTAATTATAATATAATCATTGATATATTTAAATATAATATAATATCTATATCTATATACTTATAACTATATACTTATAATAAATCTGTAGAGAGGTCAATTCTGTACATAAAATATATTTAAAAAATAACTATCAAGGGGTGGTTAGGGATCGCTACTGATGCCAAAAATGCAATCAGTAAAATTTTTGTCTGTCTGTCTGTCTGTCTGTCTGTCTGTCTGTATATTCGTTATAGAAACAAAAACTACTCGACGGATTTTAACGAAATTTGGCACAATTATTCTTCATACTCTTGGGCAGGTTATAGTATACTTTTCATTACGCTACGACCAATAGGAGCAGAGCAGTGAAGGGAAATATTGGGAAAACGGGGTAAGTTACTCCATTTTTTAAGCTCACAGCTCAAGTCACGTGTGCAGGCTTATAGGTTAAAGCTACATAGAAATCATGTATGACGGAAATATTCTCCCTAAAATTATATAAAAAATATTCCTCGACAGCATATCGATGGCAGCAAAGTAGAAACGGACATCTACATTTTTATGAAAATGCTTTTTTTACAAAAATTAGCTTATATTAATCCTACCTACAAGTCAGTATTATTTTTTTTTCAAAATTCATTATAATAAAGAAAATTTGACACGTAAATGAAGACATCTACACTGGATTTTTAAAAAACATCGCAGTAGAAACGGACATTTGAATTTGTCCGCCTTTACTTCGGAGCTTTGACAGATGAATGAAACGTCAACAATGACATCAGTCAGTTGTCACATTCTAGCGCGTACCGGGTATGTTTTCGTGCGTTTTCGTGCGTACCTAATCGTTAACGTTTTGATCTCGTTTTTCCTCCTATAAGTAAAAATAAGACAGTAGTGTTTATGTTGCTTAGTTTAAAATATTGTTCTGTGTTTCTTTTTTATTTTATTTCAGTTTGATATTTGCCTATCTGCCAATGATACCTTTGATAATAAATAAATCATAGTATTATATTGCGTTTTTATTTACAATAATATATTTTACGTGATTTGGTAACTAAATAAATGAGTTCAACTAATAGTAATAGATGGAGATAAGTTGTAGTTAACTCATTTATTGATAATGTATAAAATGTTAAATGCAAAGTAAATAAAGACATCTACAAAATTTGGTCAAAAAAAGGAGAATACTGTTTGCATGTTGCTTAGAAGATGTTCTATAAATATCCTTAAATGTATTACAGAAGATTATTATATTACTTTATTAGATATTTTAAATGGGCACTTTTTTATCACACGTATAAACGGTTATCAGGCAGATGTCTTCTTCTACGTCAATGTTTTTTCAGAGTAAAAAAAGACATCTACATTATTTCAGTAAAACAACGATGTAGCGATAAAACCTATTACACAATTCATAAAGAAGGTTATTTTAAAGCATCATAGAAAATTTCAGGTTAATCGGTTCATAACTCGCAAAATAACCACGCTTTTAAACTAAATCTGCTCTCCTGTAAAGTTGCGATTTTGTAGATGTCCGTTTCTACTTTGCTGCCATCGTCGATGGCAGCAAAGTAGAAATGGACATCTACATTTTTATGAAAATGCTTTTTTTACAAAAATTAGCTTATATTAATCCTACCTACAAGTCAGTATTAATTTTTTTTCAAAATTCATTATAATAAAGAAAATTTGACACGTAAATGAAGACATCTACACTGGATTTTTAAAAAACATCGCAGTAGAAACGGACATTTGAATTTGTCCGCCTTTACTTCGGAGCTTTGACAGATGAATGAAACGTCAACAATGACATCAGTCAGTTGTCACATTCTAGCGCGTACCGGGTATGTTTTCGTGCGTTTTCGTGCGTACCTAATCGTTAACGTTTTGATCTCGTTTTTCCTCCTATAAGTAAAAATAAGACAGTAGTGTTTATGTTGCTAAATTTAAAATATTGTTCTGTGTTTCTTTTTTATTTTATTTCAGTTTGATATTTGCCTATCTGCCAATGATACCTTTGATAATAAATAAATCATAGTATTATATTGCGTTTTTATTTACAATAATATATTTTACGTGATTTGGTAACTAAATAAATGAGTTCAACTGATAGTAATAGATGGAGATAAGTTGTAGTTAACTCATTTATTGATAATGTATAAACTGTTAAATGCAAAGTAAATAAAGACATCTACAAAATTTGGTCAAAAAAAGGAGAATACTGTTTGCATGTTGCTTAGAAGATGTTCTATAAATATCCTTAAATGTATTACAGAAGATTATTATATTACTTTATTAGATATTTTAAATATTTTTCACACGTATAAACGGTTATCAGGCAGATGTCTTCTTCTACGTCAATGTTTTTTCAGAGTAAAAAAAGACATCTACATTATTTCAGTAAAACAACGATGTAGCGATAAAACCTATTACACAATTCATAAAGAAGGTTATTTTAAAGCATCATAGAAAATTTCAGGTTAATCGGTTCATAAATCGCAAAATAACCACGCTTTTAAACTAAATCTGCTCTCCTGTAAAGTTGCGATTTTGTAGATGTCCGTTTCTACTTTGCTGCCATCGATATATTCCTAAGAAAGTCTTCTGCAAGTTTTTCTTTATATTTTTCCCATAATTGTATAGCATCTGACAAATTACAAAATGTTAGTAATGTTACAAATAAATGGCGTAACCATCGTTGATTATCACTAATACAGGATTCTGCTAAAACGTCATCCCAATGCTGATCATTTTCAAGCAAATGACGCGCTTGGCAAGCTTTTCTAAAATCTATAAATGAGGTTGGTCCTCGCACTGAGTGTAACAATAATCGCAAATAGAAACACTCAGCGTTGTTAGGATGAACGGTATACACTCTACCAAGAACATGTTCTGTGAAAATACCTGACTCGCCACCTACAGGCCTGCCACGGCGTCTCTGATTAAAGACACCTCGTTGCTTATTGTAGGTATAATACGATGGAACTTCCTCATACAAAAGAGATTTTGCAAAATCATCAGTTTGGCAAAGTCGAAAGAATGCTAATAAAGTTGTTTGTGTAGAGTTCTCTAATCGTTCTGTAACATTTTCGGCGTTGAAATATATACGTTGACCGCCTTCAAGATGAACATCTAGATGAGTCACAGGTGGATATCTTTCGTGAATGTTGAAACTTAAGATCCGCCGCACAGCTTCTGAAGAACTAATATATCTGCCTGACTGAAATCTAGTAATTTCATTATGTTCATTTCTCAACGCAAATGTAGCGTGGTCACTGCCCTTATTAATGTACTTACAAATATATTTTATTGACTCTACACTATTACACATTTCAACATTTATGTGAGTTTGAAATGTTCTAGACAACACAGGCGAATACGGAACGACCCACCTATTATCTAAAGTTACCTGTTGTCTAGACACTCGTTTTTCAACAGTAAAACCACCATTGTCTCTTGAACGACGACGATATAATGGGTATCCATCATGTCCTGTTACAGTTTCATCCACTAAGCATTTTGGATATCTTTTAGTGCAACGACCGTCTTGCATGCAAGTAGGATTCCCGTTAAATGCACCACATGGACCATGTATCATATGGGTTTTGACAATGTCGTATAGCACGCGATCTGCAATCGGACTTGGAATTTCAGCACTGATTAAACTGTCTACATCATTAGGTCGAACCTCATCTTTTACCCATAGCAGGATATGTGCGTGAGGTAAGCCGCCAGCTAAGTCGCCAATCCCACGCACTCTAGCTGTGCTTAATAATCTCTTGGATCTTAATCCAACAGCTGATCTGTTTGCGGATGTATGGCCGAAGATTTTGTCGGTATGCCTGAAGTACTGTGAGATAAATTTATGAAAGTGTTTTGTTTTTATGTTTTTTTATTTATATTCTAATTTGTTTAATGTTTAAATTTGTATAATGTATATTTTTTAATTGCTGTTATTGGTTTTTCACCGTTGTAATTGATTAAAATAAATTAAATAAATTAAATTGAAGTTGTGAAATTAGTTCAGTATTTAAATTCGGGAAATATTGATTTCTTATATTCGACTGTTCGTTGTAGTCGGATACGAAATATATTCGAAGAAACTTAGGTTGGTCTTCAGGCAAAAGGGATCCTATCAAATGGTAAACATGACCTTGTACCTTAAAAGTAGGCATGAAAGGACCTTTTGAGATTTGTTTAGCACCAAAGGATGTCATTTGAAACGCACTATTATAAGTGCGAATATTGTCTAAGAACTGTTTAGATTGCTCATGTTCCCCTAAAAGTAGTGATTTCAATGGTTCCGGCGGGTCTGCGAAAGAAGGCAAATTTATTTTGCCTCCAGAACAACAGAAACCAGCCGACTCCTTACTCCACTTTGAAGCATTACAAAGAACACATACTATAGCCCATTAAAGAAGATGATCTGTAATCAATTGCAAGGATATAAGCAAACCCACTTTTATATTTGTCGGACCACGCCACCGAAATTCTAGATTGATCATCTATGTGTAAATCTAAGTTATTAAGACTATGTCGAAATCTGTCTGAGGTAAGACGGGCCTCTCGCTGTTCGTCCGTTTCAAGAGACCGAATATTTTCGATTCTTAATCTTTCATTAGACAAACTTATTAATCGATCTTGTCTCAAAGAATTGTAATGTTCACGTACCGACTCTATTCGTTGTACATGCTCATGTTCATCTTCAAGAGATCGAATAATATTATGGTGCACCCTATCATTTGTCAATTCTCGAGATAAAATATGATGATCGCGATCAGCTGTAAGCCGTAGTTCCCTTTCAGTGAAGGTTTCTGACTCACGAGACAATGTATGACGTTCTCGGTCAGCTGAGAGCCGTAGTTCTCATTGTGAAGCAGTTTCAGCTTCTCGGGATAACACATGTTGTTCTCGGTCAATAGTAAGCCTAAGTTCTCGTTGAGAAAAGCTTTGAGACGCACGTGATGTAGCTCGTCTCGCTCTGTCAGCTGCTAATCGCATCTCTCTCTCTGGAGAGCTTGCATTGGCTCGAGAAGTTGAGGCACTAACACTCATAGAGTTTAACCGATGTGCTTTTTCCTCTGCTGATTCTTGAGAACGCGCATTTCTCATCCTCTTAGCATCTCTCGAATTTCGAGATAAAGATGGTCGTTTTTTAGGTGGCATTTTGTATTTTTAATTAACGGTATATTAAATATAGCTGTTGCCCGCGACTTCGTCCCCGTGGGTACAAGATATAAGTTATGATTCATACCTGCCCTGTTTTTTTTACATTTTCCATTGTATTTTCGCTCCTATTAGTCGCAGCGTGATGGTTTATAGCCTAAAGCCTTCCTTGATGAATGGTCTATTCAACACAAAAATAATTTTTCAATTTGGACCAGTGGTTCCTGAGATTAGCGCGTTCAAACAAACAAACAAACTCTTCAGCTTTATATATTAGTATAGATTTGTATTTTTAATTAACGGTATATTAAATATAGCTGTTGCCCGCGACTTCGTCCCCGTGGGTAGAAGATATAAGTTATGATTCATACCTGCCCTGTTTTTTTTACATTTTCCATTGTATCTTCGCTCCTATTAGTCGCAGCGTGATGGTTTATAGCCTAAAGCCTTCCTTGATGAATGTTCTATTCAACACAAAAATATTTTTTCAATTTGGATCAGTAGTTCCTGAGATTAGCGCGTTCAAACAAACAAACAAACATACAAACAAACTCTTCAGCTTTATATATTAGTATAGATCAGTAGTTCCTGAGATTAGCGCGTTCAAACAAACAAACAAACTCTTCAGCTTTATATATTAGTATAGATTGAGTCTCGAGTCTCATCGCACAAATATTATATCCACGCTTTAGTTGTTGATTGCATAACTGAAAAACTGCCCGCTTTCCAGATTAACTCTCGCGAATTTGATTGTCTCAAAAAAGTACCTCTAGCTGACCTTACTTGGAATATTCCGGGAAATATTGATATGGTGATTGGTGCCCAATTGTTCCCTTATATTTACTTAGGTGATAGGTTAAACTCGAACGCTTCCGCTCCGCCCGATTTTTTGACCACTTTCGGTTATATTCTAATGGGAGACTTTCCGTCGTCCTTTATGGAAAATAATTGTCCTGCTTCTTTTGCTGCCATCACATTAAGCAATATGGAGTCCTGTCTTCATAAATTTTGGGAATTAGAAGAGATTCCGAATAAACGTTTTATGTCGGCCGATGAAACGGAATGTGAAAATTTATTCACAGGTTCCGTGACTCGCGATATAGATGGTCGATATACCGTATCCTTTCCGTTCAGTAGGAATCCCGCTGATTTAGGTAATTCTCGTTCAGTTGCACACCGACGTTTTCTAGCTTTAGAACGCAAATTAAAACATACGCCCGCAATTCGTGAAGATTATAATAAAGTCATTGCTGATTACTTACAAAATGGTTATTTGTCGGAGGTATCTTCTACGGATAACGAAAGTGATGGTTATTACATACCTCATCACGCTGTTATTAGGCAAGATAAAGTCACAACTAAATTAAGAATTGTTCTTGACGCTAGTGCCAAAACTCACACAGGGCTGTCACTCAATGATGTTTTGCATTCAGGGCCTAACCTACAGGCAGATCTTTTTCTTCTTTTACTTGATTTCGGATTATATCCTATAGCATTAACTGCAGACATTAAACAAATGTATTTACAAATTAACTTACTAGAATCGCAACGGAAATATGTAAAAATATTATTTCGTTTTAATGAAAATGAGAAGTTACGCACTTTTCATTTTAACCGGGTGCCGTTCGGTCTTAAGTCTAGTCCTTTTCTTGCCATGCGCACGGTTCGACAACTGGCGACAGATGAAGGAAACCGCTTCCCTGATGCAGCTTCTATTGCTCAATCCAATTTATATATGGATGATCTAGTGACCTCTGTTTCTGATGAGGGCAGCGCTATATGCCTCGCTAAAGAGCTTTGAGACGCACGTGATGTAGCTCGTCTCGCTCTGTCAGCTGCTAATCGCATCTCTCTCTCTGGAGAGCTTGCATTGGCTCGAGAAGTTGAGGCACTAACTCTCATAGAGTTTAACCGATGTGCTTTTTCCTCTGCTGATTCTTGAGAACGCGCATTTCTCATCCTCTTAGCATCTCTCGAATTTCGAGATAAAGATGGTCGTTTTTTAGGTGGCATTTTGTATTTTTAATTAACGGTATATTAAATATAGCTGTTGCCCGCGACTTCGTCCCCGTGGGTAGAAGATATAAGTTATGATTCATACCTGCCCTGTTTTTTTTACATTTTCCATTGTATTTTCGCTCCTATTAGTCGCAGCGTGATGGTTTATAGCCTAAAGCCTTCCTTGATGAATGGTCTATTCAACACAAAAATAATTTTTCAATTTGGACCAGTGGTTCCTGAGATTAGCGCGTTCAAACAAACAAACAAACTCTCCAGCTTTATATATTAGTATAGATTTGTATTTTTAATTAACGGTAAATTAAATATAGCTGTTGCCCGCGACTTCGTCCCCGTGGGTAGAAGATATAAGTTATGATTCATACCTGCCCTGTTTTTTTTACATTTTCCATTGTATCTTCGCTCCTATTAGTCGCAGCGTGATGGTTTATAGCCTAAAGCCTTCCTTGATGAATGGTCTATTCAACACAAAAATATTTTTTCAATTTGGATCAGTAGTTCCTGAGATTAGCGCGTTCAAACAAACAAACAAACATACAAACAAACTCTTCAGCTTTATATATTAGTATAGATCAGTAGTTCCTGAGATTAGCGCGATCAAACAAACAAACAAACAAACTCTTCAGCTTTATATATTAGTATAGATTAAGGGTACTTTTGAGTGGAGTACAAACGAAGAAAATCTTTTTATTGTATGTTTTTTCTCCCGCTGCTACCGTAAATTGAGCTATTTTCAAAATTCCTTATTCGTTTTTGTTGTTCTTATGCACATCAAATGAAACGAACTACTTACGCCATCTATTAAAATGTTATATGTATTAATAATAGAATTTAGTTATCTGTCATCCGGAACTAATTATTTTTATATATTCATTCATTCTAAATCCATGGTTCACATTCAACGAAATAAACTTCTTCTCATTCTGTACTTTGAATTGCAAACACAGTCGTTTTATTTATAATAGGTTATGGGCCCAGACCCATAGAATAGTAGTCATCTACGTTGTAAAGTTATAAGTGCTAGTTAGTATCTATTAGTGTAAGCAATTGTGTTGTCGAGATCACGGTGAAAAGCTTATATACTTGTTGCACGTGGAGCAGCGCGTGGTGTGATCAACAGACATGGCTTCTGGTTCAAATTCCTTTATTGCTAATGTGCCGAAATTAAAAGGCCGCGAGAATTATAGCGAGTGGGCTTTTGCTGCTGAAAATCTGCTAGTACTTGAAGGAAAACAAATGTATGTCAAGACTGAGGGAGTCGGCGAAGCCAGCACGGAAGACGCCATTACGAAAGCCAAGTTGATTTTAACCATAGATCCTTCATTATATGTGCATATTAAAGATGCTAAAACTACTAAGCAACTATGGCAGAAATTACAACAGATGTTTGATGACGCCGGTTTTTCGAGAAGGATTATGTTGTTGAGAAATTTAATTTCAATACGTCTCGAGACTTCGGATTCTATGACAAGTTATATTACTCAAATAATAGAAACAGGGCAGAAGTTATCTAGAACGGGTTTTGTGGTGAATGATGAGTGGATTGGCTGTTTAATGTTGGCGAGATTGCCTGAGAAATATTTTCCAATGCTGATGGCAATTGAACATTCTGGTATCGCCATTACGGCGGATGTTGTAAAATCTAAATTATTAGATTTGACCGGAAATGAGGAGTCAGCGGAAACTACTGCGTTGTACACCAGGGGGCGCAAGCATGTCAATCATAAATCAAAAGGATTTAACTCATTCAAACAAGATGGCGATACGTCAAACGTAAACAATAACAAAATGAAAGTTATTAAGTGTTATCGTTGCAAGCAGATCGGGCACTACAAAAATCAGTGTACACAAATTCAAGGCACGAAGACAAACAATTCGAATGTTTTTTTTGCGTTCTTTTCACGCGAAATCTGCAAGAAAGATGATTGGTATTTAGATTCGGGTGCAAGTGTGCATATAACCTCAAATGTAAACAATATTTGGAACTCATCAGAAAACACGAGCATAAGGGAGATTACAGCTGCTAATAATGGAGTGATGCCTGTATTATGCTCGGGTGATGTTAATATTGTTACAATCACATCGAAAAGCAGATATAACATCACATTGAAAGACGTGTTATGCGTGCCTAGTATTACAACGAATCTGTTATTTGTTAGTAAATTAATACAGAATGGAAACAGAGTGGACTTTCAGAAAACTTGTTGCTATATTTATAACAGTAGAAATCAACTTGTTGGAGAGGCAAGATTAGTTGATGGTGTTTATAAACTTAATGTGGAAAATAAACATAACTGTTTGCTTACAACAACTAAAAATGTGAAAAGTGAAGTATGGCACAGAAGAATGGGTCACTTGAATAGTAGCGATCTTACAAAAATGAAAAATGGTGCAGTTGTGGGTATAGATTTTGAAGACAAAGTTGTTATTGATAAGAGTACATGTGCTGTGTGTTGCCAAGGGAAGCAGTCACGATTACCTTTTAACCATGAAGGTACAAGAAGCAGTGAAGCACTTCACATCATTCATGCTGATTTGTGCGGACCCATGGAGGTGACATCAATGGGAGGCTGCAGGTATTTCTTAATTTTTGTTGATGATTACACACGCATGACATTTGTCTACTTCTTGAAAGTCAAGAATGAAGCTCTTAAATATTTTAAAGACTTTAAAGCTTTAGTTGAAAATCAACAGGATAAGCGAATTAAAATATTTAGAACTGATAATGGTCTAGAATTCTGTAACTCATTATTTGATAGTTACTTGGCTGAAGCTGGTATTCTCCATCAAAAAACTAATGACTATACTCCACAACAGAATGCTATCGCAGAACGAATGAACAGAACTCTAGTCGCAAGGGCTCGTTGCATGTTGTTTGATGCCAAACTAGATAAGAGGTTCTGGGCTGAGGCGGTGAATACAGCTGTTTACCTTAGAAATAGATCACCAGCATCGGGTTTACACAATGTGACACCAGTTGAACTCTGGACTAAGAAGAAACCTGATCTTAGCCACATTCGGATTTTTGGGAGTCACGTGATGGTGCATATCCCAAAGGAAAAGCGACTTAAGTGGGATATTAAGTCAAAACCACATATATTGGTTAGTTACTCAGAAAATGTTAAAGGGTATAGGATTTATGACCCAGATAAGAAATGTGTGTCTGTCAGCAGGGATGTCATAATCCAAGAAGACTTGAAGAGTAACATAGAGGATACCATATCAGTTTCAGTGGGGGAAACCTCAGACACAGTGAAGGAGGAAACAGATGAACCTGTTTATAAAGAGCCTGAACAGGATAGTAATCAAATTAATAATGATAACACTATTCTGCAGAATGCAGCTGAGATTCCTCCCCCAGAAGAGCCAAAGAGAAACAGGAGACCACCACAGCGTTACGGTTATTCAAACTTGTGCATACAGTCAAATACTGATAGTCAAAGTGATCCAGTCAGTATCCAACAAGCTCTTCGAAGCCCCGATAAAGACAAGTGGATTACTGCAATGGAGGAGGAACTTCAAGCATTCAAAGAGAATGATGCATGGACAATAGTGAGTGAAGTGCCTCAAGGTAAAACAGTGGTTCAATGTAAATGGGTCTATAAAAGAAAGTTTGACAGTGAAAACAGTATTAGATATCGTGCTCGTCTGGTGGCAAAGGGCTTCACCCAAAAACCAGGAATAGACTATGACGAGACATTCTCACCTGTTGTGCGTCACTGTACTTTGCGAATGCTATTTGCACTTTCTGTACAATTAGATTTATGAGTTACTCACCTGGATGTTAAAACAGCTTTTTTGAATGGTATTTTAAAAGAAGATATTTATATGGCTCATCCACAGGTTAATTTAGATTGTAATAATAAGAATACAATTGTTAAACTAAATAAAGCAATCTATGGCTTAAAGCAGTCGTCGAGGTCATGGTATGATAATGTTGATCAATGTTTGGCAGAATTAGGCTTTAAGAGAAGTCATATAGAACCATGCGTATTTACTAAATTTTATGATAATGTAAAAGTCATTGTTGCTCTTTATGTGGATGATTTCTTTGTGTACTCAAGTAGTAAAGTGGAGACAGATAAATTAATTTCAGTTTTGAATAGTAAATTTCAAATTAAAGATCTTGGACAAGTAAAACAATGTTTGGGAATGAGAGTAAATATTGATCATAGAAATAATGTTTGTACTTTAGATCAAGAACAATACATTGATGAATTATTAATTAAATTTAACATGTTAAATTGTAAAGAGGTTAGTACACCTATGGAGTTAAAGCTAAATATAAATAAAGATAACAATGTTAATAACACTAATATTCCATATCAACAATTGATCGGTAGTCTCATGTATTTATCTGTGTTAACGAGGCCTGATATAGCTTTTAGTGTTAGTTTTTTAAGTCAATTTAATTCTTGTCATAATAACACTCATTGGAATTATGCAAAACGTATTCTTAGGTATTTAAAGAGGACTAAAAGTTATTGTTTAAGGTATGTCAAAGGTAGCTCTGAATTATTAGGTTTTGCTGATGCTGACTGGGCGAATAATGTTGTTGACCGGAAATCATATACAGGGTATTGTTTTATGATGTCAGGGGGTGTCATATCATGGGAAAGCAGAAAACAAAGAACAGTAGCTTTATCGAGTATGGAAGCAGAATACATGTCAATGTCTGAAGCTTGTAAAGAGTCAATGTATTTAAGAGCATTATTGTCTGAAGTCACTAATCAGGATGAGTGTCCTGTTACCTTATACAATGACAGTCAAAGTGCTCAAAAACTTGTTATTAATCATGCTTTACATAGAAAAAGTAAACACATAGATATTAAATATCATTTTTTAAGAGATGCTGTTAGTAATAAAGTTATAAATATTAAATATATGTGTACCAATGATATGCCAGCTGATGTATTCACAAAATCACTTAGTGCGAGTAAATATTACAAATGTGTTAAAGCTTTGGGAATTATTGATTTGTGATAAATTTGATTTGGTTTCATGTGATGTAGTGGGGGTGTTGTTCTTATGCACATCAAATGAAACGAACTACTTACGCCATCTATTAAAATGTTATATGTATTAATAATAGAATTTAGTTATCTGTCATCCGGAACTAATTATTTTTATATATTCATTCATTCTAAATCCATGGTTCACATTCAACGAAATAAACTTCTTCTCGTTCTGTACTTTGAATTGCAAACACAGTCGTTTTATTTATAATAGTTTTTTTATAATTATTGGTTTTATTTTGGTTCTTGTACACTCTGGGGCAGAATCCGGCCAAGTCCTTTATTTTAAAATGTTCAGAGCATCTGAGACACGTATTTACTTTTCGTTCACCTACCCACTATTTCCTACCCATTATTTACTGAGTGTTTAAGCGAATTAAGTGCTGTTATTGATGCTAGTGATGTACGAGTAGAAGCGGTTTATATGATGGGAGATTATAACTCTCACCCACATCAACCTTTTTGAAATGAACTATGTAACTATAGTACAGATCAGTTATGGATATGTGCAGATACGGAGTCGTTGGGTCTAGGGTCTGATAACCATACCTATGTTAGTGACATGAATGGGAGCAGGCGCTGGTTAGACCACTGTTTTGTAACCCAGGCTGCCTGGCGAACTGTTGTGAATGTTTACATTGAATATGATGTGTTTTGGTCCGATCATTTACCGCTAGTCATAGAGTGTAACTTATGTACAGTTGCCCAGAAGTCGCCTCTCATTAAGTCATTATGTGACAAAGTAAAATGGAAAGAACGTGACCGTGATCAGATTAGTGAATATTTTGATATCTGTAATCGTAAATTCCGGAGCATGAACTTTCCAGAGCTTTTTATGAAGTGCGCTGATACAATATGCAACTCTAAAGAACACAGACGTGGCCTTGACAGTATGTATAAAAGTATTGTGGATGTTATGTCTGACGCAGCTAAACAATCTTACAAGGGAGACCAGCCGCGAGGTAAAAAACGCGTAATTGGCTGGAACAAGTATGTCCGCGCTGCACACTTGGAGGCAAGGCAGAAGTATCAGGTATGGATTCTTTGTAATAAACCGATGTCGGGCAGAGTTTGGGATGATATGCGGGAAAGCCAAAAGATTTTCAAAGCAAAATTAAAATGGTGTCAAAATCACCAAGAACAAATAAAAATGGACATAATATCTTCTCACAGATCATCAAAGAACTTTGGCCGATTTTGGAAATCCACAACTGGCATTGATCTTAAGCCAGCCCTTCCGGTGACAGTTGCGTGCTGTAGCACAGCGAATGGTATAGCGAATATTTTTAAAAACCATTTTCGCGTGATCTCGCCGTTGGGCCCCTCGAAGGATGTGTTCGATACTGAGATTAGTCAGAACTGCCCTGTTATCAGATTTACAACCAAGCAGATATCTAACGTGATACAAAAAATGTCGGGCGGAAAATCTCCAGGACATGACAGCCTCAGTATCGAGCACTTAAAATATGCTGGTTTTCATTGTGCTAGGTCGTTATCTATGTTTTATTCCTTATGTGTCAGTCACTCTTATCTACCACCGGACCTAATGAAAACGCTAGTTGTACCCATTATAAATAATAAGACGGGTGATATCACAGATGTTAATAACTATAGGCCTATATCACTCGCTACTGTGATTGCCAAAGTATTTGACGGTTTGCTGGACGGTATATTGGATAAATTTGTACAAATACAAATACAAATCTTTTTATTCGTCAATGCAGGTGTACAATACAAGAGGTGTTAGATTTACAGGAAGTTCGTTACATTGTGCCTGTGGGCATACGAAAATTATAGACGAGAATTACTTACATTCTATTGACATACTTTCTTATTAATTAACCTATTATTATGTATATAATAATATCACATTTATATAATACTATTTAATTCCCTCTCTTATACCTATTTATTGCTTAGCTTTATATAATACTTTTATATTAATTATTTGGCTTCTTTACTCTATTATACTTATACATAAATCTGTAATCTATAAATCTGCATGACGCTCAGTTGGGGTTTAGGCCAGGACTTTCTACTGAAAGCGCAATATTAAGTCTAAAGCAAACCGTAAAATATTATACTGACAGACACACATCAGTTTATGCGTGCTTCCTTGACCTTTTTAAAGCTTTTGACCTAGTTTCATATGAAATTTTGTGGAAAAAGCTCAGGGAGGCACGCGTACCTGCTGAATTAATACGTGTTTTTCAGTATTGGTACTCCAACCAGCTGAATAATGTAAGATGGCAAAACATACTATCTGACGCATACAGGCTGGAATGCGGAGTAAGGCAGGGGGGACTTACCTCGCCGAGGCTTTTCAGTCTGTATGTAAATGAGTTGATAGCTGGGCTAAGCAGCAAGCGTATCGGATGTTGGATTGATGGAATTTGTGTGAATAACCTTAGCTACGCGGATGATATGGTGCTGCTCGGCCCAACTGCCAACGCAATACGGTTTTGACGACCTCCGTGGTCGAGTGGCGTACGCACCGGTTTCAAGGTGTCGCTATCTCTGAGGTCCCGGGTTCGATCCCCGGTCGGGTCAATGTAAAAATTCACATTTCTACGTTGTCCCGGGTCTGGGTGTTTGTGGTACCTTCGTTGTATCTGAATTCCATAACACAAGTGCTTTAGCAACTTACTTTGGGTTCAGAACAATGTATGTGATGTTGTCCGCATTTATTTATTTAATACGGGAACTTTTAGACTACTGTACCAAATACGCTGCAAGCCACGGTTTTTTGTATAACTCTAAAAAGAGTGTCTTCATGATCTTTAAGGGCGTCGGCAAAAAAATATCCCTTGAGCCGGCATTACGCTTAACGGACAGGTAATTCAAAAAGTGACACAGTTTAAATATTTGGGGCACTGTATCACGGATGACCTTGGGGATCGTGCAGATATTGAACGGGAACGCAGGGCTCTTGCTGTGAGAGCGAATATGTTAGCACGTAGATTTGCTCGCTGTAGTAAGGAGGTAAAAGTTACTTTGTTTAAAGCGTATTGCCAAACCTTCTACACGAGTAGCCAGTGGTTTAGTTACACGCGTAGAGTATTGGATAAATTGAGAATCCAGTACAATAACGGCTTCAGAATGATTTTGGGCTTGCCGCGTTTCTGTAGTGCCTCAAACATGTTCGCACAGCATCACACCCATGACTTTTATGCCATGATACGACTTAAAACGGCGTCACTTCTGCAAAGGGCACGGTCAAGCTCAAATGGCATTCTGGAGATGTTAACAAATAAACTTGACTCGCCTATTATGCAACACTTTATGCAAATACTGGTGAGGCAAGAGTAATGTTAAGGTTTTATTATTATATTTTATGTGTGTGTTACTAAAATAGCTTTTATAAGTGTTTCTGTAACTAACCTGTGGGCCTCTGTTGTCTGAAAAATAAATAAATTATTATTATTATTATATATACTGGTGCCAATTAAAATCCCGAAAATTCAAATATGTGTTTAATATCAAAATTCAATGTAACACGGTCGTTGGGTCAAGGGTAAGTGAAGAATGACAACTCATTTACAATTAATTACAATATATACGCCATCCGTACTTCCGTACTAATATTATAAATGCGAAAGTGTCTCTGTCCGTCTGTCTCGCTTTCACGCCAAAACGACTGAACCGATTGCAATGAAATTTGGTACATAGATTGTCTAGAGCCTGAGGAAGGATATAGGCTACTCTCTAACTGGAAAAAGGGTTGTAAAAGGAGCGAAATGGTTCGATATGTAGCGGGCGGGTGGTTTTAGCGAGTGATAAACGAAAATTGTAACCATAGCAACTGTCAGAATGCAGTTGTTATTGTCATTACATTTCGAAGGTACAACTAAAATCATTTGTGGAGTAGATTATTATCTATATTAATAATTTCGATCAAAACCTTATATGAATAACGAAGCGTAAAAAAAATATTAACCTTTAGTCAACAAAATATATCCGCAAGTTTACGGCTTATTTCGTTTAATTCCAATGGTGTACTGACAAACAAACCGCTGTCGCCATCTTTACCGTTGACTTTTCGCAAAAATATAGTTCAAATGTCATTTAGTTTCGCATTGTGATTTATTTGTCTTAAATAATTCGGTTGATGTAGATATACGAATTGTAATTGCAGCTTGCCGTCGCTTTGATAATTGTCCGTATTTATGCAAAATGGAACCACACAGCAAACGCACACTTTTGAGATATCAAAGCGAAACATGTGCAGCACTGTTAAGATGAAGTAAAATTACTATTTCTTTTATTTAAATATATTGATAAATTACTAATTTTAGTGTATGCATATAATTTTTTTGGTGATTAGTGGCTAACTTTCTAAATACTTAAGAAAATGTGCATGTGGTTCTTTTTAACGTTTAGTAATTAATAGGTTTTCTCATATACAAAAAAGAACCACAATCTAGGGATTTGTTGATATATATGAAACTATGTGTTTTTTTCTATCAGATAAAGCTTTAATTTTATTGTTTATCAAAAATGTACGTTTATTCGACGTTATCATCAAATTGGATTTCGAAATCCACCGTGTCTAGTCCATCTATGTTGTCTTCTATAGAATTATCACAGTTAAGATCATTATAAAAACTCTGTGCGTCTTGTGGAATGAGATGTAATATGGATTGAATATCGGCTAGTTTCGCGGGTGATACTGGCTTCCCTGACGACCACAAGGAATTAAATATTCCAATAAGATTAAAGCTGGTCTGCCACGAACAGTCGCTCTCCCTACATTAACTTCCACAGAATCACCACAGAAGTCTGATTTAAAATAGATTGAGTTTGGCGAGTCTCTGTCTATGTATATTTCCCGAGTTTGCAGCCAATTAATTCGTTCTTTTTTAATACCACGTTTTCTATTAATAATCATCTTTTCAACCTTAGAAGTTCACATAAAATCTGATTTTGTCATTACTGTAACTACTAGAGGGTTCTTTTTCTTGCAATCTTTCATAACTTGTACATAATCATCGGGAGTGTATAGTATCGGATATTTTTTTATTGCAGATTCAATGTGGGAAAAATCTCTGTCGTTGGGTAGGTAACTATGTCCGGGAATTAAAAACTTTTGTCTTATTTTTTTCAAAGTGGGATGACTATGCAAAAAGTCTTTTAACATCAAAACTATCTTTATGTTACGATTTTGTCCGCCACACGAATCTATACTAATATATAAAGCTGAAGAGTTTGTTTGTTTGTTTGTTTGAACGCGCTAATCTCAGGAACTACTGGTCCAAATTGAAAAAATATTTTTGTGTTGAATAGACCATTCATCAAGGAAGGCTTTAGGCTATAAACCATCACGCTGCGACTAATAGGAGCGAAGATACAATGGAAAATGTAAAAAAAACAGGGCAGGTATGAATCATAACTTATATCTTCTACCCACGGGGACGAAGTCGCGGGCAACAGCTATATTTAATATACCGGTAATTAAAAATACAAAATGCCACCTCAAAAACGACCACCTTTATCTCGAAATTCGAGAGATGCTAAGAGGATGAGAAATGCGCGTTCTCAAGAATCAGCAGAGGAAAGAGCACATCGATTAAACTCTATGAGAGTTAGTGCCTCAACTTCTCGAGCCAATGCAAGCTCTCCAGAGAGAGAGATGCGATTAGCAGCTGACAGAGCGAGACGAGCTACATCACGTGCGTCTCAAAGCTTTTCTCAACGAGAACTTAGGCTTACTATTGACCGAGAACAACATGTGTTATCCCGAGAAGCTGAAACTGCTTCACAATGAGAACTACGGCTCTCAGCTGACCGAGAACGTCATACATTGTCTCGTGAGTCAGAAACCTTCACTGAAAGGGAACTACGGCTTACAGCTGATCGCGAACATCATATTTTATCTCGAGAATTGACAAATGATAGGGTGCACCATAATATTATTCGATCTCTTGAAGATGAACATGAGCATGTACAACGAATAGAGTCGGTACGTGAACATTACAATTCTTTGAGACAAGATCGATTAATAAGTTTGTCTAATGAAAGATTAAGAATCGAAAATATTCGGTCTCTTGAAACGGACGAACAGCGAGAGGCCCGTCTTACCTCAGACAGATTTCGACATAGTCTTAATAACTTAGATTTACACATAGATGATCAATCTAGAATTTCGGTGGCGTGGTCCGACAAATATAAAAGTGGGTTTGCTTATATCCTTGCAATTGATTACAGATCATCTTCTTTAATGGGCAATAGTATGTGTTCTTTGTAATGCTTCAAAGTGGAGTAAGGAGTCGGCTGGTTTCTGTTGTTCTGGAGGCAAAATAAATTTGCCTTCTTTCGCAGACCCGCCGGAACCATTGAAATCACTACTTTTAGGGGAACATGAGCAATCTAAACAGTTCTTAGACAATATTCGCACTTATAATAGTGCGTTTCAAATGACATCCTTTGGTGCTCAACAAATCTCAAAAGGTCCTTTCATGCCTACTTTTAAGGTACAAGGTCAGGTTAACCATTTGATAGGATCCCTTTTGCCTGAAGACCAACCTAAGTTTCTTCAAATATATTTCGTATCCGACTACAACGAACAGTCGAATATAAGAAATCAATATTTCCCGAATTTAAATACTGAACTAATTCACAACTTCAAGACATGTTGCATCAGGTTAATTCATATGTATGCAGTTTCAAATCGGCACTAGAAGCTCTTCCTCGATATGATGATAGCAATTATAAAATTGTTATAAATGCCGTAAGGCGTCCAACTCAGGAACATCCTAGGCGTTATAGTGCTCCATCCACAAATGAAGTTGCTGTGGTATTGGTCGACCAAGAACGTGATAGGCGTGATATTGTTATCCGGTCCAGAGACAATCGTTTGCAACGTATATACGAAACCCACAGGGCTTATGACAGTTTGCAATATCGACTGATATGTTGTCGAGGGGAAGATGGTTATTATACCAAACTGATCCGCATACAGGTGCACCTAATTATAATAAAAAGATTTCATGCCTTCAATTTTATTGTTACCACTTGCAAGTGAGACGGAATAGGTTTGTATACTTTCAACGTTTTCGTGGCTTCTTCAATCAGTTTATTGTTGACATGTACGCAAAAATTTAAACCGAAAGATTAGTTTACTTACGATCTAATCAAAGGCAGCTACGCGCTGAAGAATACGTACACCTTCGCGACGCCATGCAGCAAGATAATGATACGGTGAATATGGGCCGTTTAGTTATTTTACCCTCTTTTTTTACTGATGGTCCACGGTACATGCACGAACGTACTCAAGATGCTTTTTGTTACGTAAGAAAATATGGACGTCCCGACTTATTTATTACAGTAACTACCAATCCTAAGTGGGATGAAATCACTCGGGAGCTTCTTGAGGGTCAAGCACCGCATGAACGCCATGATATCATCGCAAGAGTTTTTCATTTAAAATTAAAATTAATGATAGATCTACTTACCAAAGATAACATTTTTGGAGAAGTATTGTGCTATATGTATAGTGTTGAATGGCAAAAACGCGGCTTACCTCACGCACATATCCTGCTATGGTTAAAAGATGAGGTTCGACCTAATGATGTAGACAGTTTAATCAGTGCTGAAATTCCAAGTCCGATTGCAGATCGCGTGCTATACGACATTGTTAAAACCCATATGATACATGGTCCATGTGGTGCATTTAACGGGAATCCTACTTGCATGCAAGACGGTCGTTGCACTAAAAGATATCCAAAATGCTTAGTGGATGAAACTGTAACGGGACATGATGGATACCCATTATATCGTCGTCGTTGAAGAGACAATGGTGGTTTTACTGTTGAAAAACGAGTGTCTAGACAACAGGTAACTTTAGATAATAGGTGGGGCGTTCCGTATTCGCCTGTGTTGTCTAGAACATTTCAAACTCACATAAATGTTGAAATGTGTAATAGTGTAGAGTCAATAAAATATATTTGTAAGTACATTAATAAGGGCAGTGACCACGCTACATTTGCGTTGAGAAATGAACATAATGAAATTACTAGATTTCAGTCAGGCAGATATATTAGTTCTTCAGAAGCTGTGCGGCGGATCTTAAGTTTCAACATTCACGAAAGATATCCACCTGTGACTCATCTAGATGTTCATCTTGAAGGCGGTCAACGTATATATTTCAACGCCGAAAATGTTACAGAACGATTAGAGAACCCTACACAAACAACTTTATTAGCATTCTTTCGACTTTGCCAAACTGATGATTTTGCAAAATCTCTTTTGTATGAGGAAGTTCCATCGTATTATACCTACAATAAGCAACGAGGTGTCTTTAATCGGAGACGCCGTGGCAGGCCTGTAGGTGGCGAGTCAGGTATTTTCACAGAACATGTTCTTGGTAGAGTGTATACCGTTCATCCTAACAACGCTGAGTGTTTCTATTTGCGATTATTGTTACACACAGTGCGAGGACCAACCTCATTTATAGATTTTAGAAAAGCTTGCCAAGCGCGTCATTTGCTTGAAAATGATCAGCATTGGGATGACGCTTTAGCAGAATCCTGTATTAGTGATAATCCACGACGGTTACCCATTTATTTGTAACATTACTAACATTTTGTAATTTGTCAGATGCTATACAATTATGGGAAAAATATAAAGAAAAACTTGCAGAAGACTTTCTTAGGAATATATCTCACAATGATGAAGGCACAACTAATGATAACGTCCGTGATCTTGCTATAAATCAGTGTTTATTGGCTCTTCAGGATGACTTAACAGCAGTAGGCGGTAAATTACTATGTGAATATGGTTTGCCAAAATTGCCAACACCAACCTCAGTCGGAGACGTTACTAAAAGGGAATATTCCGCAGAGATTGGTTACAACCCAATGGAACTGCTGACGACATTAGAAAGCGGTGTCCCAATGATGACTGCAGAACAACGTTCAGTCTATGATCGCATGTGCGAGAGTGTTCAAAATAATTTGGGGACAATATGGTTACTAAATTAATATTAGCTTCCGTTCGAAACCAGGGTAAAATTGCTCTTGCCGTGGCTTCATTAGGGATAGCTGCAACATTGCTACCAGGAGGTAAAACTGCTCACACTATGTTTAAAATACCAATTGATTTAGATCGCACGGAAAGTCCAACCTGTAGTATTTCAAGCAATAGCGACAAAGCTAAGGTATTACGCGAGTGTAATTTAATCATATGGGATGAGTGTACGATGGCCCATCGAAAAGGAGTAGAAGCGGTAGACAGAACTTTAAGGGATATAAAACAAAATGATCGACCAATGGGCGGTATCACGGTTTTATTTTGTGGTGATTTCCGACAAACCTTACCGGTAATACTACGGGGAACCCGAGCTGATGAGGTTAGGGCTTGCCTGAAAAGCTCTTATTTGTGGCGTGATATACAATCGATGCATTTAACTATAAACATGCGAGTGAGAACTGGAGATAATCCAGATAATAGTCAATTTTCTAATACATTATTAAAGATTGGTGGAGGTACCTATCCACAACTACACCAAGGAAAACTTATTTTGACGCCTGAATTATGTTGTATAGTTCAATCTCAAACACATCTGATATCGTCGGTTTACGGTGACAAATATATTAAATAGGGACAATACTTGGCTCAGCGAAAGATCCATTTTAACTCCTCGCAATGATCAGGCATTTGAGATTAATAACAAAATACTGTCAAATCTACAGGGGGAAAGCAAAGTTTATAGATCAATAAATAGAATGGTCGATGAACAAGAAGCCACTAATTACCTACCCGATAGAATTCTTAAATTCTTTAAATATGCCCGGACTTCCTTCTCATGAAATTTGTTTAAAAATTGGCATTCCGATTATTCTACTCCGAAATTTAAGACCACCACAACTTTGCAATGGAACTCGACTGAAAGTAACCCAGTTGCAACAAAATATAATCGACGCTCAAATTGTAACAGGTTGCGGTGCAGGAGAAACCGTCTTTATCCCCAGAATACCCATTATACCAAATAATTTTCCGTTCCAATTTAAAAGAACGCAATTCCCGGTATCGGTGTGTTATGCAATGACAACTAATAAAGCTCAAGGGCAGACTTTTCGTGTTGCCGGAGTAGATCTCGGTGTCAGTTGTTTCTCGCATGGTCAGTTATACGTTGCTCTTTCCCGGGTTAGCAGTTCTAGAAATCTTTATGTTCACGTGCCGGACGCAACAACTTCCAATATAGTTTAAGCCTCATGTAAATGTGATCTAAACAATATTACCAATACATTAACTTAATAACAGAAGGAGTCACACGCTAACAGATTCGCGGACACAGCTATCTTTTCTGCCGAAAGTCGCTATTACACGCGAACGAAGTCGCGGGCAAAAGCTAGTCGCTCCATAAAATTAGTTCCTCGACATCTTCAGAAATATGCTCGCCTTAGTATTTTATTAGACAAGAGCTGACTTCCTGAGCACCCTTTCCAGCCATTCCTTCTATCCAAACAAAACACTCACTTGAGTTGGTTTTTGCCGAATAAATACCCATATTATAAAGCCAAAGCTGTCGTTTATAGTAAATAATTCCAGTAGGTATCTAAGGCATTGGAAGCGTTTTTGTAGGTCAAACGTAAGAAATTCTATTCCTTACATTGAGTAGCCAGAATAAAATCATTCTTCATTTTATGCCGCGCCTGTTCCCATTTTCGGCAATGTTCGTCGCATTCTGTATCTATGGCTGTTTTTTCCTCAGCAGTTTTGCATGAGTTAATTTCGCTTGTAATGTGTCACACTTGTTACAAGTGTCTTTCTTAAGAGGTGCTCGTTTAAGATTAAAACACGTGTAAAATAACTTTGTGTACATAGCCTTACTAACCTTCTCAGCTTCTCATAAATGTTCACAGTATAAACCGTACATTCTGTCTAAAGTCATGTCCGGCATAAAGATATTCGGTCTCGCGCTCACTCCTTCTATAGTGTGATTTATGTATATTTAGGAAGAGAGTTAATATGACATCTTACTTGTGAAACTAATTCGTCGCTGCATTTGTTCTAACCTCCACTTTTTGATCCTCTTCTATCTAAACAATCTTGTGTCCTCATTTTAGTCAAAGCAGTATTAACTCTCTTTGTAGAAACACCAAGTGTTTTGACAAATAAATCCCGGCATACTTCGAATTTATCTAATAGATATTTACGAATGATTTTTTTCTTCATATTGCTATTAGTCATCCTTCTTTTTACCTCGGCTTCTTTGACGCTTGCTGCAATGTACATATTCTGGGTATTGTAATTTTCTAGTTTTGTAAAAAGTCTCAAATATTTTCTGTCGATTGGTTGAATCTATTTTTTCCCAGCACTTCGTTTTACAATTACATTTATAATCAATAAATTCTCTCGATTGGACTTCGATGTTTTTATAATTGTGAAAAGGCTTGTTAGAATGTCTGTTTTTCTTTCTCTCCATCCTAGATAGACCACCATACTTAATTTTTTTTCGGCCTTTTTTTTGGTCTTCCTTTTGTAGGTACTTCGTCATTAATACTCATTGTATCGTCATCAGAACATGGTATAAAAAACTGGTGATTTTGCAGTCATTTCGCCTTCAGAAGCAGACTCTTCTATGATAGTGCGCCTAGACTTCCCATTAAGCAGCCTCATTTTCTTGCCGCCAGTAACTATTATATCATCACCATAATCTGATGAATCTGAGAACATAGTCGGACTTTTAAAAGGGGACAAGTTATCAAGTAGGTCTAATATCGGCGAGGAATATTCTTCTAAGCGATCTGGCGAAGTTAAGTTATTCTTAGAGGTGAAGAAAGCTTCTCCATAGGCTGTGGTGTGTATTTGACGTACGTATGAGACGTACCAGGTTCTTCATTACCTTGCGCTGTAATAAAAAAATATATATGTTTTTACAACAATAACGATTCCTTCCATAAAAATATGGCCAC